>NW_016108049.1:214705-322452 GCF_001604975.1 Cebus imitator
GCTAAAAATAATCATTTTAAATGGCATTTATTCCTGATTTGGTCAAATTCTCTGAAGTATTCATAAGAAGTGGTCCAAAGAAATGTCAGTCATCTCTCACACTGTCATTTTTATGAGGCATATTATTTTATACATTTCTAGAGTGGAAAAGCCTGTCACAGTCATTACAAATTAGAAACTTTAGTCTTTATCATTTTTACACTGTAAGATGTTGACCTAATATTTTACATTTTAATTCCTCTTCACTCATTCAACAAGCTTTTTATGGAGGATCTACTATGTGGAAGTGGCAGAAATCCAGAAAAATTTTAAAAGTATTCTTTGCTCCCCAAAAGTCCATATTCCAGTTGAGAGAAGATATTACTACTATATTAATTGTAGAGATGTCACAAGAGAGTTCACAACTGAGTGCCAGGTGGGGTACAGCAACAGTCTGCCGAGTGGATTCAGTGCGGGGTTGAATCTGCTATGGTGAAGAAGGTAGACAGGGCTCTATATAGCAGGGGAGATTAAGACGGCCCTTGAAGGAGGGTCATGCCAGAGGGGTAGAGGAAGCAATTCGTAGTTCATGCAAGGGGTTCAGAGTTACACTGGAAAGTGAGATCAGGCAGGCAGACCTTGAATCATCCCATTCTGGGAGTTTTTACTCAGAGCCCTCTTTTACCAGTTTTGCAAGTGAGCAAAACTGAAGAGTTCTAAGAAATAAAAAGATGGTTGTAACGTACACACTACGAATCACTTAATTTTACCCTGCAGGAATAGGGAGCCTCGAAAGCTTTTCGAAAAGAGAGATGAATGAGAATGCCAGTTTAGAAAGGATGCCAGTTTAATCAGAGTTCATAGGATACACCGTTGGGTAGAATGAGGCAGGTGGCATAGAGACCAGGCAGGTGACCTCTGCAGTGATCCAGGGGTGAGGTTAGGATTTTTGGTCCCCTTCCTCTTTGCCTGAAAAACGGCTAAGCACTTTACATGTTTTTAACCTTTACAGAAGCTCTGTGACGTGAGAGTTCTCATTAGTCCCATTTTCAGCTGAGGAAACTGAGACTTGCAGGAGTCAAATAACTTGACCAATGTCACCCTGTAGGAAGTGGGAGAGCTGGGATTTAAACTTACACTTCAAACTTTCTTTTTTTGAGACAGAGTCACTCTGTCTCCCAGGCTGGAGTGCAAGGGCATGATCTCGGCTCACTGCAACCTCTGTCTCCTGGATTCAAGCGATTCTCCCACCTCCACCTCCTGAGTATCTGGGACTACAGGCACGTACCACCATACTCGGCTAATTTTTTGTATTTTTAGTAGAGACAGGGTTTCACCGTGTTAGAGAATGGTCTCAATCTCCTGACCTCGTGATCCACCCACCTCAGTCTCCCAGAGTGCTGGGATTACAGGTGTGAGCCACCACACCTGGCTTACTTCAAACTCTTAATACCCAAGTATGCCTTACTATTTGATTACTGAGGGGACAGGATGATGGGGAGCGGGGAGGAGAAGAAGTAATGTTTTAAAAATACTGGAAATGTAACCTTTCAAAATAAATTTATTATTATGATTTTCTTGGCCCAAGTCAAATAACTAGTTTAAAATAGAGATGAATAAATTATATTTTCAAAAAGAAAAAAGAATAACTCTATGGGTTAAAAGTGAAGTTCATCCAAAACGTTCTATCTTAAAATAGATGTGAATTTCAGAAATGCAGCCCATGCTGCTGATCTTAATTCTCTTATTTATGTGTTCTCATACACAGAGAACTGTACAAGGTGAGTCTGCCTGTGTGTACATGTGTGTAACTGTCACCCAGGGACTCGAACAAACGTAACCTTGATTCAAGCTTGAGGGGAAAAATGGCTGTCGTTTCGACTTTTAAAAAATTATCTGTTTATTTCCCTTTCTCTGTCGATAACTCCTAGTTGTAATGCTGAAATCTTATAAATACGGCACAGTTAACTTGCAAAAGGAGCTCAGTGTTCTCGGGGCAGTCCAAGTTGAACAACACATAATTTGGCACAATTTGGCGGGCCTGAGTTTAAGACAAATACAAGACTGAGAAGGCATAGAGGCTTTATTATTTCTAAGTGAGTTCATGTAGTGTACACGAGTTGAGCTGATCAGAACTCCCACCTGACCCTCCCTCTGCCCCATCCAAGGCGTTTATTCCTTATGCTTTCATAAGAGTCGCATTACAGCACAGCGTTTCTCCTTCCCAAATAGGCATGTTGTTATTTCAAATTAACATCTGTGCTTACCGCGGAATAGTGAATGAATGCCATCTTCTTCTGCCCTGATAGTGTCACTGAGGCTTTCGAAGCAGAGTGACCAGGCACAGCTCGAGTTTTCTGCAGTATCAGAAAAGGGGTGGAGGAGCAGAGGGCTTCACTGCCTAGTCTCAATGCTCAACATTACATTGACACACAGGAAAAAAGGATATAAATGTAGAATTGCTTGAATTCTTGAGCAAAACACAGAAGAAAACTGACATGTGTCAAGTATCTATGTACCAGACACTGTATTGTAGAACTTGGTGGCCTAATACTCAGTTCCAGATTTTGCCTAGCATAATTATAATTCCCTTTCATTTTCAGAAATGTCCTGGTTTGGATAACAAATTATTTTATCATCCTATATACACTCTGAATAAGGACCCTTTGGGCAAAATCTTATTATTTCCATTGTTCATGTCTGGAAGCTGGGTCTCTGAGAGGTTGACTAGCTCAGAGCCACACAAGAATCTGGCAACATAGATTTTTATTTTGCTTCATCATGGTACCATCCAAAGAGTGTTTAATCTATACCCAAAGAATAGTACTCACCTAATAACAGGACAAAGTAATTGATTTTCAAAGCTATTTGCAAGGGAAGCACGTTTCTTCAGTGTTTCCCAATGGTGGGGAGCTGGATTTGCCCTGTGCTTCCAGATGCTGTCTCTCACTTTGTCCCCTTGTGAGACCAGGGGTGAAATACAGTGAAACAGATGAAGAACTAGTGGTCACAGTGGAGGTTGTGATATGAGCTCACAGATTACAAGAAAGATATCAGATCTATACTAGACTCAGACACAGAACTTATCCTGGATACTCTAAAGTTGATGACTGAGTCAACCCACATGCCAGAGCCAAGGATGCTAGTAGCATTTATAGTGTCGTGCTTTTGCACTACGTTCTGTCAGAAAGTAAGAAAGTGCTTTATCCAGTGTGTGTTTGATATTAACAAATCACAGATGACTGAGGTTCTTTCAGTCATTTTGAGTAAATTTACACTACAGGAAATAGGATGGATAATAAGTAGCCCAGTACAGCGGGTCTGAAAACCTTGATTGCACCTCTGTGTCTCACATTTACTAGACGTGTAACATTGCTCAAAGTAGAGCCTTCTGGGATTCTGTTTCCTCATCTTAAAAAAAAAAAAAATCTGACATTAGATTATAAGGGGTCCCTACCAATTTTTGTAAATAAAGTTTTATTAGAACACAGCCATCCCCATTTGTTTACATATTGTGTTTCAATTTTAGAGCTACAACATGAGTGAGTAGTTGCAACAGAGACTTTATAACCCACCAAGCATGAAACATTTACATAGAGCCTTTTATAGAAGAAGTCAGCTGACCCCTGGATTAAGTGATCTCTGAGAATACTGTCACATATCATACGTGTCTAACTCTGGGAAAGGAGAGTGAGAAGGGGAAGAAGGTGTAATCAGAGTTACAAATCTGAGTTAAAAACCCAGAGCCCATCTTGCAAGCAGCTGACAAGTCGATTGTCTTAACAGTGAAAGATTGCAGCACCCCCTACTGGCCCGGAGGATTTTTTTGCATGTAATATGGGCTGGAGAACACAGCTTTGTGCAGGTGTCAGACCCTAAGGCTCTTGTTCAATAGAGTGGTCACTGCAAACCAGCCAGGAAAGTTTCTGTTTGCCCCTGATGCCTTTGAATTCATAAAGCACATGTTTTAAGTAGACAAACATGGGAACTTGAGTCCTCCAGCTAGAATGTAAAGCTTCTTGGGAGAGAAGCAAGACTGAGAGGACAGGGAAAGCATGTTGAAAATAACTTAATCATGGCAAGCGAAGCCAAAGCTAATAAACAGTGCTGGATGGGCTCTCATGCCTCAGACAGTGGGTGAAGATGGTTATTGTTGCGATTGCAGTAAATCGTACTAATCCCAATGCCAAAAGCCACTTTGAATGATGAAGTGAAGCAGCCTACAATGGCGACCAGAAGGCTCTGAGTTGCTGCCCCAGCCGGGTGGGGCTGCCGTCAGCCCTTGCAGGCGAGCTCTGGATCCTGTCTTAGGGGCCCAACTCTGCCTTCAGAGGAGACTTGCAGAACTGGCAGATTTCAGTTTGGTTTGGAGATTTGTTGTGTGTGTCTTGGCAAGAGGCGACCCTCCTCCATCCATGGAGCGCCCCGGATTAATGGCTAAAGTAACACCTACTGGCGGGACCAACCCAGGCTCAGAGCAGGCTTTCTGCTGTTGATTCACGACTCCTCTTGACTCACAGCCTCATTCCATTTTGTTGGTTGTTTGAGGATCCTGCCCTAACCTCCAAACTTCGTGATATGAAAAACACCCTGAAGAGTAGGCTGCTTTCCTTCCCAGCATGGAACACGTGCTCTGTAGTGGGGAAACCCTGGGGGAAACAAGAGGACAAGTTGTTTTGCATGGTAGTGAATCCCAGGGCAAAAAACAAAATTAGCTTTAACTCACAGAATCTTGACCTGTGTGCTTTCTTTCTTAAGTTGCCTTGAACTTCTGCTCAAAATATTGGGAAATTGTTGAAATGAGGTCCTAGGAACTCAAACCCAAATGGAGACTTGGATTTGTTTCTTTTAGCTCTAATGAATTGAAGCGAGAGTTGCCACAACCTCGATGTGTTTGCTTCTCCTCCATGGTCAATCTTTTTGGGAACAAGGTTGGATAAGGAAATATATGATTATATGTTTGTTTACTTGTATATTTTTTGCCCTTTCTCTGAACCCACATTGTGCCAAAATTTTCTATTTTCTTCTACTTGATAGAAGGGTGGAGATATTTATTTCACCCCAATCTCTCTTGGGAATCTAAAGAAAATAAAAATGTTTCCTGTACATTTTTAAAATGGGTTAATTTACCTTGGAACGTGGCAATTACACTCGGCTACATATAAAGCATTTATTTATACCATTGGTGGACATGGAGTAATGTGAATTTTCTTCATTTTTGAAGGCTATAATCCCCAAACCAAAGGAATAGTGTGCAGCATCTGTTGAATTTTCTTAGTCCTTCCATTACAACGATGCTAAAAAACAGAAGAAATAGGAATGAAAAATGAGCTGAATTTTAGGTAAAGTAAACAGTAGGTTCCCACTATGTTAAAGGGCATGCAAAATGGAACTGCCAGGCACATGACTCTGCCTTTGTGTGTTTGTGTGTGTGTGGGGGGGGGATGGGGGTGAGAAGTATGGGGAACCTGAATAAGGAACCAGGCCTGGAGTACAGATGTAGGAGAGAGGGTTCTGGAGTTCACGAGTGTTGGAATGGGAATGATTCCATGCCTGCTAGAGCTCTTTTGTGGCTTGTGCTTGCTGGCCTGTATAAAGGCAATAGCTATCACCTATGAGTTTTTAGGCAGAAATCTGACCTGGTTCTGCTTTGTCTCTGTCAGTGCTGTAGGAAAAACTGAACATTGGCATATACGAATGGGGAAAAAATGGACTTGCATGCTGGGTCTCTGAGAAGACAGAGGCAATGAAATCTGCTTAGGCCAACCCTTCCCCACCACCTCTTACCTGTTTTGGCCAAAGATACTAGGCACTGAAAGGTACTCCAGGTTCCCAAATGAATACTTGCCTGATAAGTTGCTTGATTATCCTATAGTCTGGATAGTATTTCTTATTTCTGTAGCAACTTAATTCAACTGAAATTTCCCCTTCTTGGGTCACCTTAAAGCAAAGATCTCTAAAATGTTAAAACCACCCAGTAAAGTTAATTATTTTCCAAGCGCAGTACCTAGACCTCAAAGAAAGAGACTTGTTTTCACCTCACCTTCTTACCCTTCATGAGTAGTAGCTGTATATGGACTATGGGAATTCCCATGGAATCACTGTTCTGAAAGGAGAATCTAGCTGGAGCTGTGACCTTGGCGTTGAATTCATTTCAAAATCGACACTCCAGGGGAACTTTCCACATGCCCCACCTCCAAGGCACAGCGCACACTTCTAAAAGTCTCAAAGACATTATTTATAACAGTGTCTGACAAATGGTGGCACTGCACCAAAACGTGTAGTGTGGATTTTCCTCTTGTTGGCTGTATTTGCAATTTTGAGCCTCCCAGGCACATGGCAAAGTCTTACTTTCTATGTGAGCCAAGAAATTTCATCAAGCTGATACTGCCTGATGGGATGGAGAATTGAGGACCTTGTTTACACAAGTAGGTGGTCGATACATATTTTTTCAATAAAATATTTTTGCTTTTAAATAGAAATTGAGTTTATAGGGAGGTGGTGTTTTAAGAGAAGCAAAGTGACTTGCAGAGAGTTCTACCGTCTTTAGTTAGCTCTTTAAACATAAGCTGTACATTATCAAGTTGACATTTTTAAAAAAGATAGTACCCGATATTGGCAAGGGGTTGGGAATGGACATACTGCTTCCTACATTACCAGCATGAGTGCACATTGTTAAGGGCTTTTGAGTAAAAGTATTTGTGTACTGTAATAAAGTAATACCTCTTTTAATAATTTATCTTAAGGATGTAATCAGTGATATAGATAGAATTATATCTTCAAGGATTTTTATAACATCACTCTAAAAATGAAAAAATGGAAATGATAAAATGTCGAATAGAAGGGAGTAGTTAAGTAAATTGTCACACAGATATTCTGCAAACATAGGAACAATTTTTGAAGATGACTGAGTGTCATAAAAAGGATCGTATCCCAAAATAATGTAAGGAAAATTAAAAGCAGGGAATGAAAGTAGAATTAATGAAATAGTTTAGTAAATAATATCTGTAGGAAAAGGATTAGAAGCATATAATTACCAGTGTTTGTTGGTTTATATCTGACTGGTAAGATCCTAGAAATTTTTCTTTACTCATCGTGATTTCAACCTAAAACATAAAATTTTAAATTTACATATATAATTAACTCATAATTTAAAAATTTCTAAATGTCATTTTTGTTTGAAGAACTAGGAAATTTATTAAAAGATATAAACAAAAGTAACATTTATTTAACCAGGCCCTGTTTTATCCATGAAAGCTGAGATTTCTTATAAGAAATATGTATGATAAAATGGTGAAACAGAATTTAAAAGTCAGGATTGAAGAAAATATAAATTTGAATGCAATATCAAGACTAAAAAGTAAAAATAGAATCCAGACCTATAGGCCATAAAGGCCTACCTAATTGCATTAATTGAGCCATAAATTGGATGATGGTTCCCAGTGGCTGAAGCAGAGGGAAAGCCCCTCAGAGGTGGGTATGATTTTTACTGTGCCTGAGTAGTAAACATTTCCTTAGGGGAAGCAAAGTTTTTCAGCCCCCAGCTTGAGAGGCATTAATGTGGAACTTTATCTGTGAGATGAGGTGAACAGATGCCTTGGCAATTTCCCTACTGCAAAAGCTCCTATAAGACTGTTTTGGTAGCACCAATCAACAAAAGTCAATGTTAGGTCTTAAAACATGATTTGGTGAGTAACTGTATGAGGCCTGCCTTACTTTGGGTTCTTCCTAAAACAGAGCCCAAGACAAGGACTTGTGTAATCACTTCCCCTTGAGAGTAGGGTGGCTTAGTGACTTGTTTTTAACCAACAGAATATGGCACAGATGATGGGATAGCAATTCCATGATTATAGTCCAAGAAATTGCTAACTTTCATCTTGTTGGCAGACTCTATCCCTTGCTGGTTTTGATGCAGTAAGTTGCCATGTTGGGAATACCCACATGGCAAGGAACTGAGGGCAGACTCCAATCTAAAAACAGCCAAAAACTGAGGACCTCAATCCAGCAGCTCAAAGGAACTGAATCTTGCTAACAACCTTGTAAGTAAGCTTGGAAGTAGATCCTTCCCCAGATAAGCTTTCAGATGAGACCCAGCCCTAGCTCATAAATTGACTGTAGCTTCATGAGAAACTGTAAACCAGAGGACCTGGCTAAGCCATGTCTGAATTTCTGATCCACAGAAACTGTGAGATAATAAGTATGTATTGTTTTAAATCAACAATTTTGTAGTAATTTGTTATGCAGAAATAGATAACTAAATACAGTCATATTCCTAAGATGCTGGGACTTGCCTGACTAAATACAAAACCCACACTATCGGTCACTTTCCTGCTAGCTCTGAATTTACCTCCTTTAGGAAGTTTTTCTTAACTACCCTAGATATAATGAACTTGGTTTGTGACCTTTATCACTGTTAATGTCTTATTTAAGCATTTTCCATATTGAATTGTAATTTTCTGTTTATTTATCTATCTCTTATTAGACAGTGAACATTTCAGGGACAGGGACTGATTCAATCTCTGTAACGCTGGTACCTAGCCCAGACCTGACACTCAGGTTCTTTGGAAATATTTATTGAGTTAATGAATAATTAATTGCTTTGTGAGCCAATGTAAACATATCAACAGTTCAATTCTAAAGATATTTATTGATGTCTGTGATGTGGCAGCTGCTAGGTCAGGTGCCAGGGATTCGAACTTAAACAAATCACTATTTCCTACCTTAAAGTTACCAGAGCCCGAAGAGGAGACAGGCATGCAAAAAACTGACAACGCAGAACAGTAAGCAATATCAGAGAGGTGTGAGGTTGCACCATATAAAATGGCTATTCGTGTAGGTCAGAAACAACTGAACAAGGGCAATGTCCTATGATTCAACCTATTGAAGATTCTGCTGCCAGAAAACAAGGTAGAATAATTAGTGAATCTGATACAGCCTTGATCTGTAAGGGTTTTAATTCTAAGGCTTGTAAAAATAACGAAGACACTAAAATCCTTAGCATACGGTAGAGGATAACCTGGACAGATAAGCCAGAGCAGATAATCCAGGCACAGGTTGGCTGGGTCATTTCCCACAGGCTGCAAGCACAGTGCCAGCTGGGGCTGCAGTCCTCCTGAGGTCTGACTGGGGCAGGATGCACTTCCAAGCCTACTCACATGGCTGTTGGCAGGATTCAGTTCTCACAGGCTGTTGGACTGAGGGCCTCTGTTCCTTGATGGCTTTTGGATGAAGGCCACCCCCGTCTTTGCCATGTGGGTCTCTCCATAGGGCAGCTCACATCATGGCAGCTGAATTCCATTAGAGAAACAAGTGAGAAAACAGACGGGAAGTCACAGTCCTTTATGACCTAATTTTGGCAATAACATCTTGTCACCTTTGCAGTGTTCTATTTGTTAAGTTTTGAAGCATGTCAAGTCACATCAAATGTAGGTCCAGCCACAGCTAAGGGGACGGCATTTCACAGGGGCATGGATATCGCAAATGGGAATTATTGGAAGCCATCTCAGAAGTTCCCTGCCACAGCAAGCAATTTCCACACTCAGGGACTTTTGTCTTCATGGTGAGAATCTCCTGTTCCCTGAGTTTTACTAATCTCCTGCTAGAACATAGGAAATGTTCTGGTAAGCAGGGAAGAGGACAGAAGGATTACAGTCAGAAGAACAATCACGGATTAATACCCAGTCGTGTGCTCAGAGTTATATCATGACAGAAGGGAAAGAAACTCCAAGGAGCATTAAGTCAGTACCCCTTCTACCTTCTCAACCCATTTACAGATGAGGGAAGGAAAAGCCCTGGGTGTTCTAATGACGTCAGCACTTTCGTAATCATAAGTCAGCAGTGAATTAGGATGCAGTTCCGGCTGTGTGAACTGCGTCGTGGTGCACACCATTGAGTTATGCTACTCAAGGAGCTCAGGTCTGACTATTCCTGGGCGCACATGCTCAGCTCTGGGCCCCCAGTTTTAAAAGACACTGTGGGAATTACCTCAAGAGGTCCAGCCAGCATTTAGAGAAGCCTGGACTCCACATGGGAAGTGGAGCAGTGAGAAGGATTGAGGTCTCTTGCATGTGGAAGAAGAGGCTACAAGGGAAGAGGAAAACCATTCTAATCAGTTCAGGAACAAGTGGACTTTCTCTGTCTAGCTCCGGGGGACAGAACTTGGGAGAGAGCAGAAGCCTTTGGGACAGTGGGGGCTGATTTCAAGGCCTCTCTCATTGGAGGTGTGTGAACTGAGTGAGGGCTATGTCGAGTGATGTTGGTGCTTTCTTGATTATGTAAGAGAACCCTAACTCTAGCAAGCTTCAGAAGAAATGACTCCCACAAATGAACAGGGGGAGAACAGAGACATGGGGAACTGCCTTAGTATTCTCTACTCATCTCTCTTCTCTGACCCTGTGTACAAACGAGCTTTGTTATGAGGTGAGATTCAGGAATATCGACAGATATGGACTCACATGTTAATAGTCTTATGGTCAGGTAGGAAAGCTGTCTCTAAGCTTCTGTCCAAAAATCCAAAATTTAACTAAATGTCTGCCATACACTAGACACAGGCCAAGATACTGAGGATGCATCAGTGAGCAAAACAAACATCCATGTCCATGGGGAGGTGACATTCTCGAGGAATTGGCCTAGGGAGATTTAGATACCCAGCCCATCTTCAAGTACCTCTCCAATCCATGCTTTGCACCCTGGAAACCTCTGGCCCTGTACCTGCCTGTCTTCGCTCAAAAACCTGCATGGCTGTACTTTCTTAGAGCGTCTCATTCAAAAATTCCCAATATGGTAGTCAGGGTCTCTACAATTGGGCTTCTCTACATTCTCTATCATTCACTTGTCTAGAAATAGAAAGGAAAAGGGGGTCTTTGTGGTTTCCCAGGCATGTTCTGCACTTTTGTACCTCTATCCTTTGTCAGGTTGTTCTTTCAGCCTAGACTCTGCTGGAAAGTTTAACTTTCTCTTAAGCACTATCTCAAATACTCATTAAGATACTCCTCTATTAAGCCTTTCCTAATTTCTCTGCATCTTCTGCCATCCTTTTCCTCCCCTTCCCTGTCTGCACATAGTTTGTTTCCCCTCCCAAGCTCTGACTCATGTTGTGTGTTCTGTAATACTTAGTGGGGCTAGGCTCATCATGTCCCGACCATTGCTCATGCCATTCTCTGAGCAGCATCAACCCTTCTCTTCCATTCCTACTTGCAGAAAGACAGCCCCACCTTCACCTTCCATTTACTGCTGCTCCTCCTCACCATGCAGCATTCAGTCCTCTACAGATGGAATTATATATCTTAGTGCATCTTCCTTTGTCACTGAATGTTCTGAGTACAACCAATCTTCCTGTTCGATTGTAAGCTATTTGAGGATAGGAGCCTCCTCTTTTCATTTAAAAAAAAAAATTCCAAAGTGTGAAGTCCAGTTCTTTGCACATGTCACTCAGTTAATAAAATGCATATTGGCTTGACTGCAATTAGGTTGAATGTAAAATCCCTAAGACCTGTGCTTTCTGTGGGTCATGGGTCCAATGTGAGTACTTAGAGAGTATTGAATCACACTAACATAATACAGATAATTTTGTTTGTTATAAAAATGTATTTTCTTTCTTTTTTTATTGAGATGGAGTCTCACTTTGTTGCCCAGGCTGCAGTGCAGTGGCACGATCTTGGCTCATTGTAACCTCCTTCTCCCAGGTTCAAGTGGTTCTCGTGCCTCAGCCTTCTGAGTAGCTGGAACTACAGGTGTGTGTCACCAGGCCTGGCTAATTTTTGTATTTTTAGTAGAGACAAGATTTTACCATGTTGGCCAGGCTGGTCTCAAACCTCTGGCCTCAAGTGATCTGCCTCCCTCAGCCTCCCAAAGTGCTGGGATTACGGGCATGAGCCACTGCGCCCGGCCTGGAAATGTGTTTTCATGTGTAAAGAGTTCATATGCAACAAAGATCATTAGTTTTGTGCTGTTTTTGCTGAAAGTCTAGCTAGCTTATGCAACAGGAAGGTGAGGGCATAGCACAGATGTTGGCTTTGTGAGAGATAACGGAGGGGCTGAGGGAAGCATGAAACTGAGACTATGCCGAGATGTTCTTGATCCTGTGACTGAGTTCTGTGCCTGTTCTCTGACCCTTTCAGTCAAGCAATATGGTCTATAAAAGGCTTTTAGATTGGCCAAGCTTTCTGGGTGGCCCTGAGCTAAAGCAGTGAGTGAGCCTCTCATTCATTCATCCCACAAATAGTTATTGAACCCTTACTCAGCGTCAACCACTGTGCTAGATCCTGGGGGTGCAGTGGTGTTACAGTTTGAATTGTGTCTCCCTTAAAAATATATGTTGGAGTTTTAGGCCCTAGTACCTCAGAATGTGGCTGTATTTGGAAATGGGGTTCCCTACAGAGATAATTTAAATAACCAAAAATGCCTATTCCAGGGAGCCTTACACTGGCAGGCAAGTGTGTAGCAGATTTAATCTGGGTCTTTTTTATTTCTTTATCTTGCAATTCCCTACCTAGTTCTCAAGTAATTGCCTGACAGGCAAAGGGGCTGTAATGCCTCCTTTATGTAGGCCTGACCTTTCTTTAAAAAACTGATTATGCAAGGCTAATACATTAAGACCTTTAACATTTAAAGAAAAATAAAAGTTACTTAGGATTTTCACATTTGGAAGGAGGAATAATTGTGTTAAGAAGCTGAACCTGGAGGTGAATTCAGCAGTTGGCAACCCAAGAGAATATTGTCCTCCTCCCCAGTGACAGTACTTGGCACCCAAATGTTGCAGAGCAGAAGCCATTCTTTTAGGTTTCAGAAGCCATCTTGGTTATCTAGTTGAAAAATCACAATGTTGATAGTTGATTCAGTTGGCATATGAGTCATCTTATATTCAGCCTTTTAAAACTCAACACCCGAAATCTTGGATGCTCAAATTTCAGCTGGATTGACCTTCAGAATCTGGGAAATGTGTCAAATGGTGTTAGCAAGCCAAAAGGCTTGCTTTTGTTGTGGTTTCCTACATGCTCCTCCGAATAGACAGAGCTTAGAGGCACAGAAGGCCTCTGCCGTGTGGGCCTGGGTCATTGAGATCTGATCTGTTGGTTACATGGGATTGTCTAGACGTAGGTGTCGTTCTGGATTGCCTCCAGGGTCACGCAGAGCAAGGGCGGCCAAGTAGGAACAAACCAAACGTGCCCTCATTCTGAAGCCGGGAGAGCTCAGCCTGACGTATAAGGTGGGCGGGGAAGCCCCGACTCCAAGTCTTTTGCTTTTCTACACCCAGCACCTTCTGCTCTGCCAAAGTTGCCTGAGTTTGCTGCTTTATTTCTGTCCACAGCAGTAGCAGCCATGCTTTCCCCTCATAACCTTCTGTTTGTGAGCTCTCATCAACCTTGAAGGCCTGGAACCTTATTTATATTTGAACTCATTTTTACACATTCTCGTTCAGATTATCTGAGTGATTCCCTGATGCCTGCTGCTGCAAAACCCATATCACATTGGGAAACATTTCTATTTTGAGGGGGCCAAATGAGGTACCTAGTCATTTATTCTAGCCAACCCTGTCCTGTGTGACCTCTGATGATTAAGGGTCATGAGTCTCCAGTCTAAGAAGGAAAGCACAGGTTCTCCCTGGGATCCAGGCAACACAGGTTTGAGAATAGCTTGGTGGGTGGGTGAAGGAAGGCCATGGACTCTTGTACACTGTTGCTGTGCTTGAAGATGATGATGTCAGACTTCTGGTGCTTAAAATGAGGTATTGAGCCTTATCGAGGTATTGAGCTTTATCGATGCATTTTGAACAGCAACAAAGGACAGCAGGAAACCTGAAATTAGAAGTGTTGGCCAGGCGTGGTAGCTCATACCTGTAATCCTAGCACTTTGGGAGGCCGAGGTGGGAGGATCACCTGAGGTCAGGAGTTTGAGACTGGTCTGGCCAACATGGTGAAACCCCATCTCTACTAAAACTACAATAATTAACCGGTTGTGGTGGCACATGCCTGTAATCCCAGCTTCTCGGGAGGCTGAGGAAGGAGAATTGCTTGAACCCGGAAGGTGGAGGTTGCAATGAGCCAAGATTGCGCCACTGCACTCCAGCCTGGGTGACAGAGTGAGACTCCATCTCAAAAAAAAAAAAAAAAAAAAGTATTGACCAGGTGTGGTGGCTCACACCTGTAATCCCAGCAGTCTGAAGTCAGCCTGGCCAACACAGTGAAACCTCATCTCTACTAAAAATAAAAAATAAAAAAAATTTCCCAGCTACTTGGGAGGCTGAGGCAGGAGAATAGCTTGAACCTGGAAGACAGAGGTTGCATTGAGTTGAGATCAAGCCATTGCACTCCAGCCTGGGCAACAAGAACGAAACTCAGTCTTGAAAAGAAAGAAAAGACAAGAAAAGAATTGCTTGGGAAGAAATGATATCACATACTGAGGGTCTGTTCTGTAGTCTCTTTACTGTAAATCTCTACTTGAATTGATGTGCTCATTCTCATTCTTTTTGTCTTCCTGTCTTACACATGCACACACTCACACTTACACACACACACACACACACACACACACACAGAGGGCCAGGATGAAGGTAGGTTGAGTAAGATGCTTGCCCTGGGCACAAAATTTAAGGAGATGCCAAAAAACCACAGTAATCAAAATAAATAATATTTTAATGCAATCTTTAAAAAATCAAAATTAATGTTAAAAACCCACGATGCACAGAATATCAAAACTTTCAACAGAGGCAGGATCAGTATTATTGATTTTTCCTTTGCCTCGGGCTTTAATATGGTTGGTCATGGCCTGATACTGTAACTGATGCTGCCTTTATTTAAAATGTTGATGTTTTGTTTATTATGGATTTTCATGTTGATTATGATTTTGAAGATATCCCATTAAAATGATGAAGGCAAAAATAATCTATCTTGATTACTGTGGCTTCTGGAGGTCCCTTCTATTCTGAATGCCTCACTGGCCACCCGCAGTCCTGGCCCTGCAGATACAGGAGTCAGACAGACACATGTGGATAGGCACAGGTAGACACACACACATGCCCTCTCTACAGCTCACAGGAATGTCATTTTCTTAGTGTAAACCATTATGCTAAAATACCAAAATAATGATATTCTATCTTTTTCTCATGCTTTGATGAGAGCTGCTTTATATAGTAGTTCTCTCATGAGAGTTGCCTTGACAGGGAATATACATTATATTGCTTTCTTTATCTTGATAGCATCTTACCAGCTTATATATAAATTGTACTTTGGCTCTCAGGAAGGGATCTCTGTTGATGTAAACATTTTTCAAGCCCTTCAATCCCAAACTCACCTTGTAGATGTTTGTACAGTAGAGGTCCTCTGGGGCCTCAGACCTAACAGGTCCCCAAACATATTCAACATCCCCACTGTCCCAAGCCTCCAGCATATTTACATCTTTCACCATTCGCACAGTTAAGCAAATCAGGAATCTGGGACCCTGATCAGCCCTTCCTGCTCCCTTTCCTTCATTAAGCCCTTTCCAATCTGCTTTTGCAGGAGCTTTTGATTTCTCTATCCGCTGTCACTGCTGGTTCAGTGATTTTCTCTCTGCTCTTTTCCAAATGGGCCAGAGCCTCTTTACCCCACTCCTCCAGACCTCCCATTGCATTGCAGCTGAGGGACATCTTGAAAAGCCAGGCTGGAAGTGCCTGCTGGGTGGGTTGACTCCCTGTGCATGGTTGTTGGAGGGGTGCTGGGGTGTGTACCTGGATTGAATGTCTTTATGTGTCTGGCACTGGTTTAGTGCAGGGAACACACAGATGGCTCAGCTGACTTCATCCCCCACTGCCCTCCTCTATGCCACCTGCTGCAGCTGTGTGACATGCAGTGTCGTCCTTTCTAGTCAGTGGTACAGATGACAAATCACTCTGTGGTTCTCTTGGCGTTAGTTAGCCGCTCTCCGCATTGTATTCCATGGTTGGAAGTATATTTAGCTTTAGTGTTGCTGAAGCCGGTCCATTTCCACCAGAACCTGTTTAGTTTGGTACGATTACAGCTTAGATTAATTTTGGGATAATAGGAAGAAGACCTAGTAGGAAGAGAAGAGACAAGGAGAGTGTTAGGAATGTTCCATTCAGAGGAATTTATCAAGGTTAGGACTAGATCTGGGTTTTTCTCAGAGGTGACAGGAGATGCCCATTCCAGAAGTCCCTAGACCTGAGAACAGAGTTGGAATGGGTGGAAGTTGAAGTCTAAATCTTCACATCAGGAAGCTGGAGAGTTGCTAACCAAAAGATGTCATGCATAAGGATAAAAGCCAGAATATGGGATCAGAAATTCAGAAACTAAGGGGATAAAAGAAACTGGTTGGAGACCAAGAGTGGCCTGAGAAGAGCATTGAGTGATTGCCCAGGTGGGATGTGGGAGGTGGTGTCAGCCGCCGGCTTGTTCCTGTCTGGGACAGGGTGCAGGTCAGCTATGTCCAAAATCTGGGGATAGGGTGTCTCAGATGTGTTAGGTCTGACCCCATGAGGGTCCATTGGGTAGAGGGCTGGAAGGAGGGGTGTGCAGTTGGGTCAGGCTGCTAATCTACCACCTATATCCTTAGAACATCAGTTTTCTGAGACTCTTCTGTGAACCCTTCTTAAATCCGCTATTGATAAAATATTATTGCCTGCTAAAAGGGCTCAGTAGCTTCTCAGGGAAAAAAGAGAGAATCTAAATGACTTGGTATTTAGCTCATTATGTGAATTCCCTAGAGGTGGATGAAAGAGAAAACTGGAACTGCAGTAATGCTCCTTTTCAGCACATTTTGTTATTCTATAGACCGAGAACTAGATCTTATCTCCCCAAACATAACTGTTTATCATATGTATTTCTACGTTTTGGATTAGTCATGGTAGATGGAGAAGGACACAGCGTTGATTCTAAGCACCACGTTTAAACACCAAAGTTATTTCCCTTCCTTCCATCATTTTCACAACTTTGCTAATTGCATCGTCAGTGATCCACCGACGTCAGTCAGAATAAGCAAGGGTTTCGTAGCTGGACAAGATAGACTGGGCACAGTGTGGCTGTGGACCTGAACTTCACCCTCCTTGGCGGTGGGGAAAGGAGCCTGGAGCCCTTGTCCCACTGCACTAAGAAGCCTTAACCATTCATATGGACATGTCCAGCCATTTTGCCCTGGAGGAAATTGGGTCTCCATTTTTCTTGCATGGCTGGGAAGCTTCCTTAGGGACTTTCAGGGAGTCATTTGGCAGGGGGTGGGGACCTAGTGAGGGATAAGGGAAATGGCAGGACCTGCAGCCATACACTTAATGCCCTGTGAGAGGAGAGACTGTCCATCTGGCTCAAAGTTACATCCTAGGGCCTAGCACAGCACTTGGCACATAGTAGGTGCTCATCAAATGCTTGTTGAATAAATGAGTGGGAACCCTTTATCAGCTTTGTGGACCCAGGCATATTTAATTATGTAAGGCTCAGTCTAATCACAGACAAAATAGGGACATTAACACCTGCCCTAGCTTTATTACAGACTGTTGTCAGAAATTACTTTTTAACCATGTACAAATGTAAGTCATTATAATTAGACTTCCTCTGTAAAAGAAGCACACTGCTTTATGAATACCATAAAAATGAAGCAGATGTTCAGAAGGGAAAAATTGTCCAAGACAGGATGATAAATCCTTGATTAGCCAGAGTTCTCAGAGGATGAGGTGTTCTAGCTAACTGAATTTCTGTTTAAGTAGGAAGTAAACAGAAAGTCCTTTGTTTCAATGCAGTTATACTCCAATTCCTTTTGCTAAGAGAACAAACTGACCATAGCACCCCATTAACGGTGAAGGCTACTGCTACATCTTTTGGCCATTGTTCTTGACACCGTTCCTTCTACGCTATAAAAATCACTGACTGAGGACCAAGCGGAGACATGTGTCTGCCATCCTGTGGGCAGGCTTGGGTATAATGCCTTATGAGTATTAAAAACACAAGTGTTGAGGAAGATGGGACCAGGCAGGGCAGAATCATCTGACTGTGAAGTCACTCTTGCATGATATTAGGGCAGTCCAATACTCAAAGTCCAAAGAGCATCCTTGCCATTCTGTTTTGGTTTTTAGTCAGCAAACATTTATTAGATACTTACTATTTGTGAGGCATTGGTCTAGGTTCTGGGTTTACAACTATGAAAATGGGCCTGGTGTGGTGGCTCATGCCTGTAATCTCAGCACTCTGGGAGGCCCAGGTGGGTGGATCACCTGAGATCAGGAGTTAGAGACAGCCTGGCCAACATGGTAAAACCCTGTCTCTATTAAAAATACAAAAATTAGCCAGGTGTGGTGACGGATGCCTGTAATCCCAGCTACCCAGGAGGCTGAGGCAGGGGAATCACTTAAACCCAGTAAGCAGGAGGTTGCAGTGAGCCAAGATCGTGCTACTGTACTCCAGCCTGGGTGACAGAGCGAGACTCCATCTCAAAAAATGAAAAAAAAAACAAAACAAAACAAAACAAAAAACAGAAAATGAGGTGGTCCCTGTACTCTACAAATCAACACAATGCAAGGGAGATTTTTTTCTTGTCTTACTGCTCTGAGATCTAAGAGACATTTTTTTAATCTTACTGCACTGTGGTTAGTGAGGTGGTAGGGCTGATCACAGGATGCCAGATAAGCAAGGACGTATGTTCAGCTGGCCTCCTAGCAGGAAGAGGTGACAAACCCGTCAGTCGTGGCCCACCTCTCAGGAGATGATGATACTCAGGTGGGCTAGGGTGTGGTGCTAGGTGACTGGCTGGATTTAGAGCCAGTTGCTGTGGGTTCTGGAGAAGGACTGTAAGCCCGACAGTTAGTAGAGTCAGGGGCAGGGAAGCCAAGGTGCACTCAGTAATCTCTAGATTAGGCTAGGGGCATGGTGATCAGATCTAGCCAGACACATGATGCCTGGGCCATCAGCTACCAGCACCCCTCAACTCCACTTAACATCATGTTCATTCATTTAGTCATTCCTTCAGTAACTTAAAACTTTAGCTGTCTGTTCCCTCATCTGCGATTTGGGGATAATAATGTAATAAACGTATACTGTGCCTGGCACATAGTTGGTACCTAATGAGTGGTAGCTGGATACCTAACCTTTTTTAATTTTTAATTTTAAACTCTTTTTCTTCTTCCCTTCTTGAAGCTTTCGTTCTTCACCTTCTTATGCTCCAAGGGAGATGTTTCGTTGTCTTATAGCCAGAATCCTTTTTCTTTTGCAGCACCTCTATGTGGTACAGTTTCTCTTTCTCATGTATAAGAAACCGGAGGGTGAGAGGGAGGTGGTGAGAGAACAATTGTGAGATTTGCCTGGTGACATGCTTTTGATAAGAATGTGGAAGCTGAACTTAATTTCCATCTTAGGAAGGATGTAAATGCCTGAATCTTGTATATTCTTAATGAATTTCCTTCATTAAAAAAAGTATTTCAAAAGGATTCCCCAAATTGAAAAAAAGAAAAGTTTGCAAATGTATTTTTAAAAATTATATTGACACCATGCTAGCTTCTGAGTGAAGAGGGACACCTCCATTCTCATGGGAGAGTGTAGTGGAGATTTTTTGTTTCTTGGCTTTAATATCCAAAGCCCCAATCTGCCTGCTGGCACCCAGTCTTCCTTTGTGGAAATGCCCTTTTGTGTGTGGGTTGACATGAGAGCAACTCCCAGACTTTGCATCACATTGTTGGACCTGGGTGACCAGATTCTTCCTCCCTACTGCTCATTGTCATGTTCAGTGGCCAAGGATGTGACCTAACGGCCAAGAGTATGATCTTAGAGCCAGGCTCATGACTAAGGCCCATCAATCAAAAACCACTTCTGGGACTTTGACTCTTCAACAAATAAGACAATGGGGAGGAAGCATTAAGTCAGGTTCATTGCTGCTTGCTCGGAGTGCCAGGTCCATGGGGGTCCCATCCACAGGACTCTCACTTCTGGTCCTCAGTGCTCCTTTAGCTCCTGCCATTGCCGAAACCTAGTCCTTCAGCACCCCCTTTGATCCTATGAGCTGTCCTGATTTCTTTGTAATATTTTTTCTTTTCTGATTAAGTTAGTAAGAATTGAACTACTATAGCATCACTGTTTAAGTGCTACATTAGCGGTAAGGAAAAATCAAGTGGAGAGGTTAATCATTTATTTTTCTTTCAAATATCTCTTAAAACAACTGTTCTTAAGCCCTCCTGGAGTGCATCAATTCAGTGATTTGACTGAAGAAGGTGAAGAAGTTCATCCTGTTTTAGGGTGTGAGTCAGTGAGTGTTGGTTAGGGAGAACTCCGGATCCCAGAGCCTTCTATATCTTATCTCTTTCCTGAAATTCTCTACCTCTAAAAAGATAAAGATTTCAGGCCATTAGCGTGGATCTTTGCATTGCCGATTGACTTTTTTTTTTTTTTTTTTGAGATGGAGTTTCACTCATGTTACCCAGGCTGGAGTGCAATGGCACGATCTCGGCTCACCGCAACCTCCGCCTCCCGGGTTCAGGCAATTCTCCTGCCTCAGCCTCCTGAGTAGCTGGGATTACAGGCACACGCCACCATGCCCAGCTAATTTTTTGTATTTTTAGTAGCCGGGCGCGGTGGCTCAAGCCTGTAATCCCAGCACTTTGGGAGGCCGAGGCGGGTGGATCACGAGGTCAAGAGATCGAGACCATCCTGGTCAACATGGTGAAACCCCGTCTCTACTAAAAATACAAAAGACTTTTTAATTATTTCTTTTATCTTTGTCTGAATAAGCTTTAAATAGAGCTTATTTGAGTACATACTTAAAAATAAGTATAAAGTGCCAAGACACTGAGGTTTACAAAATGACCATCACTCATGTGATCCAAGCTGGTCTACAGATGGAGGTTATTATGAACATGCATTTGTGTTGAATGAATCAGCCCACTGCAGAAGAGAGAGTAGGAGGAGATCTCGGCAGAGGAGGAAATATTGGTCAGTGTTTGCTCTTTTAATGGTACTTGGCTGCCTCCTACTCCTAACCTTGTCACCCTTGGATGATATTTCTGAGAACAAAATATAGCAATGTGTAAGTGAGATAGTGATGGGTTGGGTCTCAAATACAATTTTTCTGAGGTCTCTTTAGGTAAACAAAAGTTCTGGAATCAGAAGGAAAAATTAATCAAGGTAAAGGACTTCCACATAAATAAATTCAACAATTATTGATGTCCTACTCTGGGCCAGACACTCTGCCAAGCCCAGGGGGTATGGAGATGAAGAATCACCAGTTCTTGTCCTCAAGGAGCGTAGAATCTGCTGTAACTTGCAAGTGTGGGTGAAGTCGATCTATGCTACATAATCACCTCAGAGCAGAGGAGATACAGGGCTGGGGGTGGCTCACACAGAAGCACTGATGGTTATGCCACCCCAGACCCGGCATGCCTTCAATTCTGTCCACAATTGATTGTCCACCACTCATGGAACCTGTAGGATCAGCCAACAGATTTGTGAGTAAAACAGACAAAAAGACAGATGGAAGACAGAGTGAGAAAATAAATGCAGAGCAGAAAAGAGCCAGCTCTTAAATGGGGAAAAACAAAAAGCAGAATCAAAGGTCAAAGATTCCAAAATATCTGATCTCTGGACTGGTGCCATATTGGTGACTTTTTAAAAAAAAATCATCTATTACAAAATAAAAAGAATAAAGACAATGTAGTATTTTACATCATAAAACACCTTTGGTAACCTTAAACTGACATATACATCAGTCTGAAGTCACCAAAGGTCTTCTGTAAGACCTTTACATTTGTCATTTAGTTTAGGAATGCCTTCTTCCTCATTTGAAACACCCACTATTTCATGATAGCAAGGCATGCAGCTGGTGAAATTACAAAGATGACAACTCCATGACAATCCCCACAATGCATTATCTAAGTCTGCAGAATCTGCAAGTCAGGAACCACTGATTAAATGAGAAGCTGGGGCACAGTTCCTACTACCTGAGGTACTTCTGCTCTTCTGAAGACTGAGGCATTTCTCAGGATGGCAGAAACAACCCTGGATTCTTCAAGTAGAAGATGAAGAGGAACTGGCAGATGAGATTCTGAAACCAACTTCCTTCGCAGCCTGCAAGTGTGATACATTCAGCCCATCAGAGATTCTACTTTCAGGGGAAGCTAGCCTATGGTCAAAGGGTCAGACCAGTGTTTATGCCTCAGAGTGGAAGAGCGGAGGAAAGGAATGAGTGAGTCAAGATGCCTCATTCCTTCCCACTGGAGTTAGAAGGAATTCCTATCTTCCTCAGCAACCTCACCCACCATCCAGCTACAGGAAGGACTAGGAAACCACTCCAA
The DNA here is from genome assembly GCF_001604975.1 of Cebus imitator. Classification (NCBI taxonomy): domain Eukaryota; kingdom Metazoa; phylum Chordata; class Mammalia; order Primates; family Cebidae; genus Cebus; species Cebus imitator. The sequence goes on from NW_016108049.1 coordinate 236,943, forward strand.
CAACCGGTGGGGAAAGTTGCCTTAACTTTCTAAGATGGAGTTAATATTAATTCTTATCTCAAGTAAGGAACTCTAAATCAGTGAGCTTTCACCTCAAGACTTCTTCCTGGAGGCTGCAGAGGCAAAGAGTGCTTTCCCTGGGTCACTGACAGGGGCCCTGAAGAAATGCTGTTGGCCTGAGGGAGCAGATTCATGGACCATCTCTTATTGCACTGGAGAGGACTCATGCTGCCCTCTTCTTTTATCATGATACATCCAACTTAACCATAGGTTAAAAGCATCATACTGCCTTTCTCCACAGGAGAAAACTATTGTATTAGGGTTGCCTTATTTATATTAATGAGTGCTATGGACGGAATCATGTCTCTCTGCCCTCCCTTCCAATTCATACATTGAGGTTCTTACCTCTGGTGTGACTCTATTTGGAGATAGGGCCTTTAAGGAGGTAATTAAAGTCAAAAGGGCATAGCCATAAATGGCCCTACTAACCCCATGGAAGTCTCTGCCTCCTTCTCTCTGCCATGTGAGGATGCAGTGAGAAGGCTACCATCTACAAGCCAGGGAGAGAGCCCTCCCCAGAAATGGAATCAGCTGGCACCTTAATCTTGGTCTTCCCAGCCTCCAGATCTGTGAGAAACCGATTTCTGTTGTTTCAGCCACCCAGGCTCTGGCATTTTGTTACAGCAGCCCAAGAAGACTAATGCAATCAGTAATTATCACGTGAATTGATATTTATTCTTTGGGAATAAAAATTCACCCTGAGGAAGTGATTGAAGTCTCTCTAGGCACTACATTTACCACTCAGAAGGAGAAGGATACTCTTCATATTTTTGCCTATTTGCTAGCTATGATGCTAGTCATTTTATATGCACTAGAGATAGGAAGCTGTGGGTCCGAGGGGTTACGGAACTTGCCCAAGGTCACAGAGCCAGTAATGGAAGGTTCCGACCTTCCAGGTGTGCTGGGCTCAGAAGCCAGGCTCTCCCTGTTTGCCCTGCCTCTTGTACCATCTGAGCCTGCATCTGACTGAGCTCTTCTCACCTTTCTTGTCTACGCTCCCGCTTTTACTGTAGAAATTGCTATCACCTAATAAACTTGTGAAGGTTCTTTTGAAGGTTCACTAAGATCCATTGTTTATATGACCCCAATTTTACAAGAGTAAAAAAACCAAAAGAAAATATATATTAAATAAAGCATATGTTGCCTTAAAAAATACTGTCAGCAAATGGTAATTGCGGTTATTTCTGAATAGTAGAATAACTGATTTTACTCTGTACTTTTTTTTTTTTTTTACCATTTTTGACACTGTGATTTTACACTCTGAACTTCTGTGATTATAAAAACCATTCTCTATAATGAAAAGCAAGATGCACTGTCCCCGTCCTGCGGCATTTGTGTACCACGCCACAGCATAGGAGGGTTGGATGGCTCCTCATCTGAAAGCCTGAGCACCAAGTCCAGGGTGCCAGAGACCCACAGAAGAAAATGGCAGGAGCTGGCCCCAGAAAGTCCCATGACAGTGGGGTGGGGGCGGGTAGGAGATGCTGATACTGGTTCCGTTCCAAACCTGATTGGGAAAACATGAAAATGGTGACCATCTGGAGCCTCAGTGACTGGAAGTCAGGTGGGAGGTGATCTGTTGCCAGGGCAGCTATGCCTGCGATTCCAGCTCAGACACCACCTTCTTGGGCGCCCCCACCTTTTTTCTGTGCTGAGACATGGGAGAAAGAACCACACCTCCTTGTGACCTTCAGATGACTCAGTGACTTAAGGGGTGTAGTCACTGTCAAAGTGACAATTCCAAATAATGGAGTGCCCTATAGAAGCCAGCCCGTATCTGTGCAGATCTGCCTCTATCAGATAGTAAAGGAGTGAAAGGCAAGTTCCCTGTTTGTGCTCGAGAGAGTGTGTGGCCAAGATGGATAAAATTCTCCATGATTTTCTTGGCAAAAATCAGCTGTTTTCCCCCTTAGATCTTCTGAAGTGTCATTTTTGGCAAAGGTGCATGAGAGAAATATTATATGTTGAGGAAAAGGAAACAGGAGGGTTCCTACTGCCCCTGGTTTTATAATGAAAAGCTGTGAACAGTCGGGAGCTAGGGTTTCTTTAAAGAAAGCCTGGTGAATGAAAGCTTCTTTGAAGTGCTAGAATATTCTGGACAGGATCTTGCTAATTAGGAAGTAAAAGGCCTATTGTGTTTTCTCCTGGGAAGTTTTGCAGGCAGGCTGTGACCTGAAAAGGGTGGTACTTCTAGAAGCAGTCACAGCTTTACCAAGTCAAGGCACTCTCCTGAGTTATTTGTTGATGTTAGAGGAGCGTTGTGAGGGAATGACATGTTTTGTGAATAGTAGGATATTCTCCATCAGTTGGTCTACTTTTGACATCAGTTTTTTTGTGATTCTTAGAAGGCAGGGTTCCTGTTCTGTTTGTCTGTTTGCTCTTTCAAAAATTATTGCACATACACAATGTGAACCACTCTGTGCTACACACTGAGGGTACTCACATACACACACACATACACACACACACACACACACACACACAGCCTGATATATATGTATGGATATATTAAATATGTATTCGGTATATATACTATAGATATGTATATAGTAATTGACTGAGTGGTGGCCACCACAATATGCCTAGTTTAGATGTGTGGCATCTCTGGGAAATCATTCCCAGCCTCTTTCTCCATGCGCAAACTTAGAACCCAGAACCTAGAAAGTGAATTCTTCCAATCACCTTAGTTGATGTTCTTAGTACTCTCCCATGGCCCCATTTCCTTCTTATCTCAGGGTCCCTAGCCCAAATGGCAGTCTCCCAGAGAAATGCACCTGTGTTTCTGACAGAAGGCCTTTGCTGCTACTTTATAGGCCAAAAGTACAAGGGAATTATGCTCCCCATGAATAACCCTCAACAAAAAAATGAAAGGGTATTGGTGCATAAATACCCCAGCTCTCTTGCCCTTGTGTGGAATACTTTCTACCCCAGGGTGTGCTCTATGCTGGCTCCCAGAGATCCACAGCAGGACTAAGTTTTAGATTCCCAGCTGTAGCTTGCTTGATGATGAATTCTTACCGTGGCTGCCCTTCCTCCCTGCCTCAGTTTCCCACTCTCCTACCAGTGTAGGTGGCCACCCAAAAGATATATCCATATCCTAATTGCCAGAACCTCTGAATGTGACCTTAATTGGAAAAAGATTATTTGCTTATATAATTAAGTTAGGGATCTTGAGGTGAAATCATCCTTGATTAAATTCAGCACAAGTGTTCTTACAGGAGACACACAGAGAAGACAGACACAGAAAAGAAGACAGTGTGACCACGAGGCACAGATTGGAGTGATGCAGCCACAAGTCAAGGGATGCTTGACTTGCGGGCTACCAGAAGCTGGAAGAGGCAAAGAACAGGTTGTCTCCTAGAGCCTCCAGAGGGTATGTGGCCATGCAAACACTGATCTTGGACTTCTAGGCTCCAGAAGAATAAGGAAATAATTTTTTGTTATTTTAAACCAGCCAGTTTGCAGTACAGTAATTGGTTACAGCAGCCACAGGAGACGAATGCACACAAATACACAAACACACACACATAGGCGTACATATGTTATATACATGAGGGCACAAGGCAGACAAAAAAGTGCCTGCTCTCATGGGACGATGAAACATCACAGTTCACAGGCATCAAACACATAAGTGAAATAAAGATCAGTGAGGGTTTTGATAGAGGAAGAATAGGGAGCTTGTGGGAACATGTGAGGGAACCTTACTCTTAAGTCAGGCAAGGCTTCCCCAAGGAGAGGGAAGGACAGTAAGAAACTGAAACTAGAAAGACAGTAAGAAAATCTGCCACTTATTGAGCACATGCTTTGCACCACATGATGTGTTCAGTGCTTTGCACAAATTATCTCATTTAAATCCTTTAAGGTAGGCATAACTCTTTTATACATGTTAAAGAGAGGGAAATGAAGACTTGGAGACTTGGAGAATAAATTATTCAAAATTGCACACCTAGCAAGGGTTAGGGCTGGAATCCAATCCCAGGTGCTTTGACTCTGGGGTCTTGATGTTTCAACATTATTCCCCACTTCCCTTTACTCTGTGGGACAATGCAGTATAGGATTGAGCCTGGCTTTCTAAGCAAAAGCAATGAGCAGAGGCCTTGGTAAATGTGATATGTACAAGAACTACTTTTTACACAAATGACTCAATCAAAGTTCACCTCTTATTTTGGACAAGGAGGACATGTAGCAAAAGGACTGATCTCTTTGACAAATGATGTCTTTGTCTGTGTCCCTCCAGAAGCAGATACTAAGTTAAGGACATTAATGGAGGTACTCCCAGGAAACACTGGTAGAAGAATGGGAAAGTGAGGTAGGGAGGAAGGGCAGCCAAGATAAGAGTTCACCATCAAGCAAGCTATTGCTGGGATTCTAAAGCTTAGTCCTGCTGTGGATCTCTGGGAACCAGCATAGAGCACACCCTGGGGTAGAAAGTATTCCACACAAGGGCAAGGGAGCTGGGGTATTTATGCACCAATACCCTTTCATTTTTTGTTGAGGGTTATTCATGGGGAGCATAATTCCCTTGTACTTTTGGCCTACAAAGTAGCAGCAAAGGCCTTCTGTCAGAGAAATACAGGTGCATTTCTCTGAGAGACTGTCCTTTGGGCTAGGGACCCTGAGATAAGAAGGAAATGGGGCCATGGGAGAGAACTAAGAACATCAACTAAGGTGATTGGAAGGATTCACTTTCTAGGTTCCAGGTTCTAAGTTTGCGCATGGAGAAAGAGGCTGGGAATGATTTCCCAGAGATGCCACGCATCTAAACTAGGGATATTGTCACTGGGGAGTCTGAGTCTCCCAGCTCAAACCCAAATTCAGTCAAAAGCCCTGCAACAATGAGCAGCTAGATCAATTCCATGTTTTCTTCTTTCTTCTCTCCTATATTAATGAGTTACGTTTATTGTGGTTTGAACACTGCCTCCATTTCAGGTGAAATTATTTAGAGAGAAATAGGCAACCGTGTTGGGGTTCATATGGTTTGGCTGTGTCCCCACCCAAATCTCACCTTAAATTCCCACATGTTGTGGGAGGGACCTGGTGGGAGGTAATTAAGTCATGGGGGCAGGTCTTTCCTGTGCTGTTCTCATGATAGTGAATAAATCTCACGAGATCTGATGGTACTATAAGGGGGAATTTCCCCATCAAATCTCTCTCTTTGCCTGCCCCCATTCACGTAAGATGTGACTTGCTCCTCCTTGCTTTCCACCATGATTGTGAGGCTTCCCCAGTCATGTGGAGCTGTCAGTCCAATTAAGCCTCTTTCTTTGGTAAATTGAGCAGTCTCAGGCATATCTTTATCAGCAGCATGAAAATAGGGGTGGAGTTGGATGGGCCACAAGCTAGAGAAACATAGAAAAGGGGAGGAACCCTACACATGGAAGTCACCTTAGACTCCCACATCCTGTGATACAAGTTTAGCATTGGGGAAAAAAAAAATCTTTCCTTGTTTCTTTTCTTTAGAGCGTGGGGGATGAGGGGGAGAGGAAGCCAAGCATCTCTTGCTTATCTCAAGTTCAGTGAGAGAAGAGCTTTTGGATCCTGCATACCTTTTAAAAGCAGTTACCTTGGCCTTAGGAAAATTGAATGTGAACGTGGGTCCTCTTTGTGCAGAGAATTGTTACCAAATCCTCCCAGAGGAGAACAAACACATGATGAGATTTTGAATAGAGGGAAATGGATCTCTCTGCTCTCTCACACTAGTGGCAGAGGTCTCTTTCTCAAGGAAATAAGGTCTCCAAGAAATTAACTGTTTGAGGGAGGAAGGAGATAAATATTTTCTTTACCAATCCAGGAACCCTCAATATCCATAGAAAGAGGGTCATTTTCACAGGCCTCCAAGGAATTTCCAGATGGGGAGGTGTAACAACATCTCTGTAATACCCCCTAAGGATAAAATGAAATAAATCCAAATCTTTGGCAGAAGTAACTGCAGTGAGCAGCTTCAGAGTTGGTTCTTAAATTGGGGGCCAGGGATCCTAGGGAGGTGGTGAGGTTGAAGGTCTCAGAATGCAATGTATTGCCTAATGGGAGTAGCAAGTCTGACACAAACAGTCCTGGCCAGGAAAAAAAGGCTATGGGGAAACAGAAGATGACAGGTGCTCACTGGAAGAACTGGGGAATAGAGATGGCCGGGTGCGATGGCTCATACCTGTAATCCCAGCACTTAGGGATGCTGAGGCAGATGAACCACTTGAGGTCAGGAATTCAAAACCAGCCTGACCAACATGATAAAACCCCATCTCTACTGAAAATACAAAATTAGCTGTACATGGTGGCACACACCTGTAATCCCAGCTACTCAGAAGGCTGAGAAGGAGAATCGTTTGAACCCAGGAGGCAGAGATTGCAGTGAGCCGAGATTGTGCCATTTGTACTCCAGCCTGGGCAAGAAGAGCGAAACTCAGTCTCAAAAAAACCCCAGAAAACAAAAAACCACTAGAGATGTGCTGCTCTCACCTGGTGAGCAAACAAGGCATCCAGCACTTTGAAGCCTATGCTTTATATAGCATATAAATAATTATAAAGTTCTATAAGGTTAATAGAAAATTTGAGGTATGATAACACCAGCACAGCAATAGATGACTGCTATTGAAAAGAAAGTGTGTTACTCACAGATCTCAAGTGAAGGGGTATGCCATGTCATAGGGGGTGCACAAATCAGTGATGGGGTCAGTAAGGAGGCAGAGGTGGGAGAGTGCTGGGGACAGAGGCCTTCACTGTGTTTCTGTGAAAAGGAACAGGCAAGGCAGGGTAAGCAGGCTGAGGATTGGCTGATTGGAACAATTTCAGCAGACTCTGGGACATAGGGACTGTCCCTAATGATCTGGTACCTGGCCCTGGGGTGATTAGGGAAGGTGAGTGGTAGCCTGGAGTGCAAGATGCCTATAAAGGAGGTGTCTGGGCCTCTGGAGTGATTGGTTTGTGTTTAAAAGTATGCTGTGCTGAGTCATTTACTATCTCTAGGAATTGGCTAACCCTGGGAGGGGCAGTCTGTTTAGGGTGAGCAAAGCCCCAGATGTCAAAGCATCAGAATACAGAAAACAAAAAACATTGTTAATACGTAAAACAGCTGGGAGGTGGTCAGCATCGTTTCTTTTTCCTTTTTCTTTTTGATCCTTTGGTAAAAGGATAAAATACTTAGTATTTTCGGTCATGGCTTCTCTTGGCCACATAGACCAGCCCTAGTGTATCTACTCATGATGGGAAGTGGTGATGTTTGCCCCAAGCCTCACTGAGAACAGAATTGAAATCTTTCTCAGCAGAAGGCCTCATATGCATAAGTACAAAATCTTATTCATTAATAATAAACTCCAATGGAGACTTTTCATCGTGTTTGCAAGGGCTGCCATTCAAAGCAATCCAGTAGAACCAAAGCCTTCATTATTTGAGAGGTGTTTTTTATGGGAAGTCTGTTGATATCATACTTTGAAAGTGAATTAATGATGAGCTTGGGTACATTGAATATTCAAAAAGAAGTCAGGGAAGTCCCCTTTGGAAATATGGCACATAGCGTGGTATTAAATGAGGTTCCTGTCTCATCCCCACATGTTGCAGCTCTGAACTCTGGTTCCCCTCCCGCCTCGGGTTGCTCTGCCAAGAATAGACCAGTTGAAGAACTACTCATAACACTGTATTTCACAACATCACATTATTATTCCTTCTATTTGCATATTAATGTTCTAGAATCAGATAACTACATATATAACACCAGGGAGTAAAGAAGGAGCGGGTGGTTTACTACAGCACACAGATTTCTGTGTTTGATCTAAAAAATAAAAAGGCAGTAAATACAAAATGTTTTTAAACAAGAGAAGCTTTAAACCTCAATGGGTCTTGGTTCTTGGGCTTGTTAGAACAGTTTGGTCTTTGAATTACTGAGTGAGCTCTCAGGGAGAGCCAAGCACTTGGAAGCAGAAGCACATGCATTGCAAAGTCAGTGCTGGCTCTGAGCGCTGAGGGTATCCTTGTGCCGTGCAGCCTCCAGAAAATGGAGCCAGCAGTTCACTTGTGTCCAAAAGTCTAATGCTCACATTGGAAAAGTTCTCTTGGGTTGTCTCATGCAAAGCAACTTTCTTCAACTCTGGGTCCTTGGACTCTGCAAATCCTATGCATTTTAGCCTCTATCTGAGAGCTGCTGATAGGGAGACTCTACCTTCTCTCTCTTAAACACTGCCGCCTGGGCAGACTTCATGGGGACAGCTGGAGTTTACTCCTTCATGATGGCTTTTTACCACAACGGCTGGTCTTGTCATGGGCTCCCACTCCTTGGCAACACTGCTCCTCTAAGTGCAGAATGAACCCTGGTGTGATATGGTAAGAGGGAGAACTTTCACAATTCGCAGAAGAAAACATTCTCACTCTTACTTACAAAAGCAGACATTGTGGGGTGAGAAGAGGGAGAACAGTGAGATGGGCGGTCCACTCTGCTCAGGAGTTTTCAGCAGCACAAAGCCACCCTAGCTGCCCACGGCCCATCTACTTAAACCCTCAACATCTGCAGGTGTTCATGGTGTCATTCTTTAACAACACAGAAAGTGGGTAAAAGAGAACATGGGATTACTAAAGTTTTCCTTTTGTCATACGAAAATTTAAAGAATTTTGTCTACTTTTCCCACCATTTCACATAAAAATGGGCATTATAATACCAAAAAAAGTTAATTCAATGTCTTACACTTTCTCATTTACTCACTATCTGGTAAAAATGTTGACACAACACATGTTGACAATGTTGCTAGGTTAGACAGAAATAATGACTTCTCTCTCTTGAGTGCTTACTGGGTACTAGGCACTATCTCAGCTTACACATAGTATCTCATTTTTCCCTTTTAAAGTTCTTTAATGGCTCCCTTTGATCTCTTTCAGTGATGGCAACTTCTCATTTCTGTCAGCTTGGATCCATTGGTAGTGCCTTGCCTGTGGCACTGTGTTAGTTGTTAATAAGGATCATGAGGATGAACAGAGTCTCAGCTGGAAGGAACCTTGATTGATTAGCAATGGCTGAAAGGAGGTTGGGGAGAAAGGGGACAAGGTACAGGGAGGGAGGGGACCCAGGGGAGAGGGGGAAGTATGGATATTTGCCACTCCACAACCCTCCAAAAGGATTTTGAACTTTTTTTGGAGGGTTGTGGGGTGGTAAATATCCACACTTCCTACCCTCCCCTGGGTCCTGTAGGTAAGTCAGGTCCTTTACTATCTGTTTTTTCTTGCCCTTCCAGACTTGCCTCCAGCGCCCTGCCTTTAAATAAATATGGTGCTAGCACTTCTCCAACTGTAAGGTGCCTGGGAATCTCCAGGGGATCTTGTTAACATGCACATCTTTATTCAATAGGTCTGAGGTGGGGTCTGAGACTGCAATCTGTCAAGCTCCCAGATGCTGCTGGTCCAAAGACCACACTTTCAATAGCCAGACTCCATGCCACATCAAACCCCTTACCATTCATTCCCTGAACCTGCTGTGTACTTTCACCCATAAGTTAACAAGGTTAGTTACTATTTATAATTTACTAGGTGCCAGGTCCTATACCTAGTACCTAGTAAACATTTTATATAACTCATCTGATTTGCTCCTGACAACACCTCTCTTAGATAGATAATATTATTACCATTTCATTTCACAAATGAAAACAAACAGATTCAGAGGCTAAGTAACTTCCTCAAGATTAGATAGCCAGCCAGAGGCTAGAACCCAGGCCTGCTGAACCCCAAAGCACATGCTCTAGCTTATTCCTATTCGGCCTGTAGATTGGCAGTATCTATATCACCTGGAAAGTTGTTGAAAATGCCAAGTCTTAGGCTCTACCCAGACTCACTGAATCAGGCTTTGCATTTTATCAAGAGCTCACATTATTCATGTACACATTAAAATCTAATAAGTGTACTGCAAACATCCATGACTCCTCTTGTTTTCTCATTCCATTCTTTCAAAATAAGAATTCTAGAATCACAAAAATCAGACTATTTTGATAGGGATTTAAAAATACAGACACTCTCAAGTTTTGACACTGCAAATTTAACCCAAAGGGCTTTTTGACTAAGTAGCTTGAGAAAATTTTGGCTTGTCAGAAATCATCAACACAAAATAAAACTGACAATGACTACGATCTGCAAGTGGTAAAACTTGTTATGAATGAAAATCATCTAAAGGGTCATATCATGTTGGTCATATTGGATACTGCAAAAATTGGCTCAGGAAAAAAATAGACTCGTTAGAAATAATCAACATAAAACTGTCCAGAACTAAAATTATACATGGCAAGATACAAAGAAACAAATAAACAAAAAACAAAAAAAACTGATAGAAGAATCAAGTCTTCTTAACCAAAACTAAATCACTAAAATTGGAACAGAAACATTGAACTTGTTAGAAATAGTGGCCTCAAGTGGAAAACTCACGTAGAGATTATTACACTAAAATTATTTGTAGACAACAACAAAGCCTTGATTCACATGATTCAGTATTAAATTCCATGAGTGCAGGAATCTGTATTTGGCTTATTTACTCCTATATCCCAGCCTCTGGAACAGTGCCCAGCACAAAAAAGTAGCTCAGTTAAAAATGTATGATTTGGCTCTGTGTCCCCACCCAAATGTCACCTTGAATTATAATCTCCATAATCCCCAAGTGTCCAAAGGTGGGATTAGGTGGAGATAATTGAGTCATGGGGGGGCTGGGGGGGGTGGTTTCCCTCATGCTATTCTCATGATAATGAGTGAGTCTCATAAAATCTAATGGTTTAATAAGCATCTGGTATTTCTTCTGCTGGCTCTCATTCTCTTTCCTGGTGTCCTGTGAAGAGGTGCCTTCCGCCATGATTGTAAGTTTCCTAAGGCCTCCCCAGCTATGCTGACCTCTGAGTCAATTAAACGATTTTTCTTTATAAATTGAAAAAAATGTGCTGCACAAAATCATAAAGTTTACAAGGAAAATAATCTGATAAAACTTCAAAACAAAAATGAAAATGAAAAAATATTTTAAAAAGTTTAAATGTGTGGTATATAATTTAAAAGAAGTAAAATGATTTAATAGCATTTGATTCAGAAAATACATTTCATCCAAGAAAGATTTTATGAGAAGATGATTTGTCAGTGTTGGCAAAATTTGGATAAAAAATGTATAAACATGAGTCAAAATGCACTGGAAGGGTGGAATCAGACTACCACCTGGTCAAATGGTGGAGCCACAGTTATGGCGCAAAGTAGCTGCATGAAAACCATCTGTATTCCTTCGTTCTGGCAGGAAATCTTAATTATTCTTCCATGCCTAGCTGAAATTTAACATCTTGCATTGAGCCTTTTCTAATCCAAAACAGAACATTTTGACCCCAATGTTTGCACTTGTACCATTTTTACCCAAGGATGTGTTGACTTTACCATAGCATCTTTCAGAATTCATCAAAGTCGAGAGAAGATTTTGAAAGTGATAGGGTACTTTCATAAAAGAACAACCTTCCAATATCTGAGAGGAATCACAAGTTTGTGACAGTTTAATAAAATAAAAACTGTTATTCAATTCATACTATATATTACTAAAAATATGTAAAATGGGTGTTACATTATTAACTGCCCAAAAAGTCACTTATTGTTTTTAAGATTAAAAACTACAAAAATTCACCAGAAATGACTAACTTATGTAAGAAATACTCAAAATAAAATAAAATTGTTCATAGTTAAGCTATACATGGTAACACTGCTTTTGACTAAAATTGATGGGAAAAAAATCTTTCAAAATGTAAATATGAATAATTGACCTCAGGAAATTGGACTTGATGGAAATAAATAATCACAGAATAAAATTTGTAGTTGACAATGGTTTTAATTTGCAATGCTTAATTAACAGATAAAGGAAATCTTTATTGATTAATCAAAAATTAGTCGTGCAACTTAACATCAAATAATTGACATTGATGAAGAGAATATTGGTAAAATAAAAATGAGAAAAAATTTGGAATTTTAAAAGTTGCCTTGTGCAGAAATTGATTTTAAAAACTCAATAAAAACTCATCAGTGTTGTTTCATTTATTCAACAAACATTTATTGAGTATCAGTTATGTACTAGGCTGTAGGAATTAAACAGTGAATAAGATAAGGGCTTTACATTCTCAAAGGAAACTATTCCTTCCTAAAATGTTGGTATTCTTCTACATGAAGTTAAAATATTAATTGCATCAAAATGACGTGTTCTCCTTGACTCCTTCTTTTAGGAAGAAATTTTGAACTATATATTAAAAGGCTTAAAAGGCTTAAATTTTGATTCAGTACTTACATTTTTAAATATGTCCCACAAAGACATTAACTAAATATAAAACAGTTATATCCTAAAATGTTGATTGGGCATGGTGGTGGGTGCCAGTAATCCCAGCTACTTGGGAGTCTGAGGCAGGAGAATTGCTTGAACTCAGGAGGTGGAGGTTGCATGAGTCGAGATCACGGCACTACATTTGCATGGGTGACAGAGTGAGACTATGTTGAAAACCAAAAGAAGTTACTTAGAGAGAAATTAGCACATACCCTAAATATGGAGTATTTAGAGAAGTATTAAGGAAACTATGCCACATTCCCTTGATTGTTGATGGTTATTTTCCAGAGCAGCAGCTTCACATTTATATCTGATCATTTATGTTTACGTGGAAATGAAAATAATATCCTTAGGCTTCTTAACAATTTCGCAAGCCAGTCTGTTGTGGGTGGCTGTGTGATGTCGCTGAGTGACAGAGCCTTGGAAACGCAAAGGCTTCTGCTGTTTCACCTCCAGGATACCAAACACCCAGGGCTTGAGAGGGCTGGAGCTGGGGCAGTGTCACAGGATCAGAATGTGATCTCCGTGACTGCTTAGCCTGCTGATACCCAGAGGCTCAGCGGCTGAAGGATGGAGGGACGCCACAAAGAAATGTGAAACATGCTCTACAACCTCAATGAAAAAGCCTGCATTCCTTCTTTCTTGCATTCATTTATTCATTCACTCAACAAAGATCTATGGAGTGGCTGATGTGCCCCAGACATTGCTGGAGATTCAATTGTAAGCAAGAAAGATGAAAATTCCTGCCCTTATAAAGCCTGCATTCTGGTAGAATCAGACAATAATAAAACAAAATAAATAACTAAATTATACAGTATGTTAGATGTTGAGAAGTAGGATGGAAAAAGTGCAGCAGAGAAAGGGTAGAGGGAGCACTGGGGAGTGGGTCTGTAATTCTAGATTGGACAGTCAGAGAAGGACCTGACGCAGAGATGATGTTCGAGGAGATTTGAGGGAGGAAAGAGAGCCAGCCATGCAGGCATCTGGGAGAGGGTGCACCTGGCACGGGGAAGAACTCCCTCTGATATTTTCCAGCCTTGGATTTTATCTCTGCCTTGATCTGTCTATGATAGTCATAATCGAACCTGAAAAACTGACTCTAGGTTAATGGATTATTGGAAATTTGCAGAAGGGACCCCAAAAGAACAGAAGTATCTTAACACTTGTTAGAAATTATTTTTAATATTTATATTAAAATATCTAAATAAATATATTAATATTTATTTTTTAACCTGTCCAGGAGCTTCTGAGGCCTCACAGACCCTCTCTCTGCCATTAGAGTTTATACTAATGTTTCCAAACTGTGGTTTTCAGGGACTTATGCTGAGAGATAGTTGCTCAGCAAAAAAGATCTTGCTTGTAAATAAACGGGAAATACAGTGTGTTGTCTTCCCAATTTGAAGATTACCTTTGAAAATCCCTGCAATAAAGAAGCCTGTTGAATTTTCTTTAACCCTGAGTGTCCCTAACTTGTTCTCATGCCATGGCTATTAATATCCTATGGAACAGATGTTCATCAGAAAACATTGACTCACACAATAGTGTTCCATGCTGGTTATAGACTGTCTGCTTCGTTGTTCCTTCACTCATTCTTGATGTTAGTTTTGTTGTATTGTCAGGTAGGGCTTGGGATTAAAATCTCCGGTATAACCACTAGGTCCTGGACAACAAAGGACTAATACACAAAATCACTGTGGACCAAATGTAGATGGTTGCAAATGTGGTCAGGCCCTACAGAAGAGGTCACTCAGGGCTTCTTGAAAGTGAGTAGAAAAATATTTGGGGAAGGGAAAGCCTTCTCTCCAGTGTAGAAAAATCCAGAGACACAATTTTATTGCACAAGTAAACATAAATTTGGGGCCAGGAGGTGGGGTGGGACTGTGAGGAATTTAGGGGGTAGTCTAATTTGACACAGAAAATATTTCTAAGTATTCTCTTTGCTGCCCATCTGCTGTGCTCACATCCTCTTCTCCTTACTGTCTCTGCCCCTTATTCTGTCTGAGGCTGCTGAGCAAGTGCTGGGCTCTGGTTATTCTTTTCTTCCTCAACTTTTCTGCCATCCTTTAGTCTTGTTGCCTCCTATTTTCTTCTTTCCTTCTGGCTGGACTTGTGTTTCCCATTCTGTTTTCTCCGTTTCCTCTCAAAGCTCCTTCTGTTCCCTTCTCACAGAAATGGTTCCACGTCCCATGTGTGACCCACCCACTCTGCTGCACTTCATGGAGTCTGTCTTTTGTCCCTGCTTCCATTTGGCCTTTTTATTGTGGGCCCTCGCCCCAGAGGAAGACAGACCTTTATTTCTTTGGTGTGTGTTTGTGCATCACCCATCATCTATGTTTGTAAGGCAACTTCAGCTTGGATTACATTTTCAATAATACATAGGATTTACATGATAACAAAATCTCCTGTCTGGGAATGTGAGACAGACTTCTGTAGCCACCAAATTCATCATTCCTAGGAATTTATTCAATCATTCCCTCTCTGAGTAATGTTTATGTGTGAGGTACTAAGGACAAGGAGATAGAAGACATAATTCTGCTTGGAAGGAGCTCGTGGTCTAGTGGGAGACACAGTGACAAAAGCAGATAATCTCAAGAGAATGTGGCAAGTGTTGTACTAGAGGCCAGGAAGAGATGCTGTTCCAGGAGGTCCCCTGACCCAGCCTGGGAGGGTCAGGGATGGCTTCTCAGTCTCAAGGATAATTACAACAGTGCAAATTTGAGCTTTCAATTGAAAATTGAATTTGGAGAACTTTTATCTTTTACTCTGAGCTTGAAAATTTCTCAATACTTAAAGAGTATTCTGATACGATCAGTGGCATTATTTATAAATGGGATTTTAAAATACTATAAATGAAAAGTATGAACATTGGGAAGATTTGCATAACTCAGTGTAGTATCTTCCAAGCATGCATGGATAAAATAATAAACACAAAATGCAAGATAGGCAATGGATTTAATGTAATTGATTATAAAATGTTCAATTACCTGGTTTCAAATTCTATACTGCAACTCACCTTTATGAAAACTAACATGTGTAGAGTTTTGGAGTATAATCAAAGACAAAATTATGTGAAAAAAATTGGAACATATTCCTGCTTTTCCAACTATTAACTGTGTGAAGATAGATTTTCTTTCTACACTTCAGCCAAAACAACATATTGCAAAGTAAGTAATACGGAAGCAGAGAGGAGAATCCTGCTGTCTTTATTGAGCCAGACATTTAAGAAATTTGAAAATATGTAAAACAATGCCACTATTATCTTACATTTTTTGAAAACTATAGCTATTTTTCATAAAAATGTGTTATTTAACATGTAATTATTGTAACTTTACAGTTAAGTAATATTTAAAATTTTTCTCAGTTTCAGTTTCTATTATGGAAAATATTGGTAGCTATACTCCACATAAACTAAGCTCTTTGGAGTAGTTAGTAATTTTTAAGAATGTAAGGAGGCCCTGGAATCAAAAAAAAGTAAGAGCCGCTGCAGTAGACAGTCTTTCCTAGATTCTAAGACTTGCGCAAACTACTGCTTTGACCTTTGTGGGTGCAGTTCAGGAAGCAAGTGCAGAAGACACTATTCTGGTCCATTTGGTAAAGTTGGACAAAAGTGATTTTGATTTTTGCTAATAGAAGTATTTTTTAGTAATTCCCAATGATCACTTTCATATACTTATCCTTTCCCACATGAAAGCTCTGCTTCTGCCTATTGTCAAATATAGAATTTCTGAACAGCCATGAGGTTACTCTCCCATCCTAACTGATTTGACTTCTCTGTCTTTGACAAAGTCTTATGTATCCCTATGTTGTTTTTCTTACCATAAAGCTGTTCAGATATTTACTGAGTGCATCCTCTGTATCTGGGCATTTTTCTAGGGAGTGTGGATACAGTGATAATGAAGAAGATGCTCACCTTGCTCTTGTGGAGTTCATAGTCTAGCAGGAGAATATCAGGGGCAATGTTTAATTGAACCCTTACTCTGTGTCAGGTTTTGAGCATTTTACCTGTGGCATCTCCGTTTCATTATTACAATTGTCTTAAGTTAATACAAATATCCCTGTTTTCTTTTTCTTTCTTTTTGAGATGGAGTCTCACTCTGTTGCCCAGGCTGGAATGCAGTGGTGTGATCTCAGCTCATCGCAACCTCTGCCTCCCCGGTTCAAGTGATTCTCTTGCCTCAGTCTCCCGAGTAGCTGGGATTACACGTACCTGCCACTGCACCTGGCTAATTTTTGTATTTTTAGTAGAGGTGTGGTTTCACCATCTTGGCGAGGCTGGTCTTGAATTCCTGACCTCGTGATCCACCTGGCTCGGCCTCCCAAAGTGCTGGGATTACAGGTGCAAGCCACTATGCCCGGCCCTGTTCCCTTTTCCCTGTGGGCTGCTGTGGCTGCTTTACCTGTACCTAAGCATCCAGGAGCTGATTACTGAACCTCCGCCCACTAGCTGATGACTAAATAGTGAAGAAGTACCCCAAAAATACCAGCTTCTCTGCCTTTGGATGAATTCTGGGGTGCAATTTACATTTCTGAGCTCCCTGAGAATCAGGTTAGGACTGGCCTTCAACTGAAATCACACCTCTTTACTTCTCCTTCTCTAGTGAACTTCTCAGACATTTACCCCTTTCCCTGTGGAGTTCTTTGTTGATGAATCACTTGAATCTTTGCCTTGGGGTCAGCTTCTCAGACACTCTGAAGACTGTCACCCACCTAAGTGGCAGAAGTCAGGATATGAACCCAAGGCGGCCTGACTTGAGCACAGGTGCTTTTAGCCAGCACACTGGACTGTGTGCTCTCAGATTATTAGTGTGGGTCTGTTAACAGGTTGGTCCATCCAGATGGAGAGTCTACATAACTATGCTTCTTATTTATCACACATTAAAGTGTCTCTCTCTACCATGTGTATAGCAGATGCATGTGACAGCAATAACTTAAGCTTACCTAGAGAATGATCTAAGAAGAATTTTGTTTCAGTTCCGAGCTAAGGAGTACGGGAGTGGCCAACCTGGAGATTCACTTCTTCCCTATGAAGAACATCTGAACTTCTGGCCTGTTCCTTGAAATGTAGGCCAGGGGATAAAGGCCCTTCATTTTGGGTTAAATGGAGGTTGCTAAGTAGAGGTTGCTAAGCCAAAATGCTGTATATGCTGCATACTTTTTGCAAATGATAGTGACTCTTTCTGCCTAGTCCACTGCTTCTGGACCACCCTATAGGTAAGTCTTCAATAAAGCCTGTGTCTCATTCGCTGGCTCTAGGTCTTTTCTTTTCTTTAAATTTAAATATACTTTATTGTTAAAAATGCTGATAATCATCTTAGGCTTCAGCCAGTTGTAATCTTTTTGCTGATGGGAAATAAAATAAGACTATGAAGTTTCCTACATTGATTGACTCTTCCTCTTAGAAAAGATTTCTCTGTAGCATGCTAGGCTGTTGGATAGCATTTTACTCAAAGTAAAACTTCTTTTGAAATTTGAATCAGTCCTCTCATCTCCTGCTGCTGCTTCATCAACTGTGTTGATGGAGTATTCTAATTCCTTTGTTGTCATTTCAACAATGTTCATGGCATCTTCACCAGGAATGAATTTTATCTCAAAAAAACACTTTCTTTGCTCATTAGTAAGAAGTGACTCCTCATTCATTCATTCTTCTAACTTTAAACTTTTCTTCTGCAATTTCCCCCTTCTCTCAGCCTTCACAGAATTGTAGAGAGTGAAGGCCTTTCTCTGGATTAGGCTTTGGCTTATGGAAATGAGTGATAGGCTCCATCTTCTATCCAGACCACTCAAACTTTCTCCCTAACAGCAATAAAACTATCTTACTTTCTTTTCATTTGTGTTTTCCCTTGAGTAGCACTTTTAATTTCCTTTGATAACGTTTTCTGTGCATTCACAAATTGGCTAAATGGCTCTAGGTCTTTTCTTTGGCCTCTCAGACACAGTGCCATCCGTATAAAGTCAACAGGGGTTCGGCAGACACCTTGAGAATGTATGTTCCTCGCCCCTTTGAAGAAAATCCTTTGCAGAGGGGAAAGTAACACTCCGCTAGGTCTTCATGCGTATTTAAAACCCGTCAATTAAATATAACTGTGTGTTATAGGCGCATGCAAGCTTCCCTCCGCCTGTCACACCAAGTAAAAACAAATGCAATATTGATAAACTTTTCTTTCCCATGACCCATGGTGGGAATAGGTAAGTTAATGGAGAAATAGTAGGTTGGCAATAACATTCCATGGGCTCCTTCCGCTGAATCAGCAGTAGCAGCTAGAATTTCATAAGCTGTCACCACTTCAAGAGAGGAGAAGCAGCAGCCTGGTGTGCATGTGTTGGTCACACCCCACCGTGCTGAGCTCTGACTTCTGGGCAGTGTTGAATTCATAGGCTGTTACTCCCCAAACCTCTCGCCACTCCTGGATTTAGCCTGAGTCGGGGTGAGTTTAACTATCCATCAATCGCCTTTATAGAAAATGCTTTGGGTCCCGACTATTGGACTATCGGTTGCTCCTTTGTTTTTCGAGGTCCTTGAGTTTGTCTTGTGCTAAACTTCATGGAAGACACAGGAAATGTATCCCTAAAGCGGCCTCAGCATCAAAGATGTTTCTGTGAAAACACCCCCCTCCACTACCACAGAACTGTTTATTTTTTCAATTAACAAAGGATAAGGTGGTCCACTGGGGAATTTTGGCTTGGAGCCCCAGAATTTAAATATGTTTGCGAAGTAGGGGGTTAAAAATACCTTAGATTAATCCAGTTTTTGCAGCACCTGGGGCTGCGGTGGGGATGGTGGCAGTTAATTTAAGCACTAACTTTTGAAGGAGCAATTCTCTGCCAGTTTGGCAGCCTAGGCTCAGGCCACAGAGGCTGGCTTTAAGTATTTCACCTAAGTACACTCAGTGGACTAGCACAGGGCCCTCTTTGGCATGCCTCCGTATCTATTCACATTCTTCTGTTTTGCTTTGTCTCTCTCCTTCAACAAGTGGCACCTTATTATCTAACTTGAGCCTTCACATTCAGACTTCAAGATGCAGTCCATGTTTTGAATTAAGGAAGAATGAGCCTCAGCATGAGCCCTGGGGAATCCGGGTTAGGTGATCCAAGCCCCCCTTGCATTAGACTGACTGCGATACTTTTCTTCTTTTCCCTGTTAGCAGGTCTATTGAGTTTCAAAAGAGATCAAGCATATATGTAGAAATTCTCTAAATTCTGTAGCTCTGCTATGCAAAATTTTGTATCTCAAAAAAAATAAAGTGGAAGGGGTCTCATCAGGAACGACTAAGATTGCTCAAGAGGGTGGAGTAAAAGGCCACACATTGAAAACGCTTCTTTTTGTTTCCCTCCTTACCTTATTTCCTCCAGTCTGAAAGTACAGATGTTTGAAAGTCTTCCAGGAGTGGAGATGACCAATGACCAGTCTGATCCTGGAAGAGGCTAGACTTCTGCTACCTTTGGCAGAGAGCCCCAATACAATTTTTAAAATTTACTCTCAAGCCCATGGACCTGGGAAATATTTACAACACTTAGCCATTTGTTGACTTGAATACGTGAAGTCTCCCAGATGAGCTATTTCTTTTCACTGTGGCATCAATATAATTTATACTGGATGGCATTCTGAGTTTTCTCCTTCTCTCCCTTCCTCCATCCCATTTACATTCACTTGAAGGAACAGTCTCTTGAAAGCATGTGAGTCATGATCTGAGCATCTATGAACAAACTGTGAGTCTTCTTAGGACACAGGACACCTCTTTCCTGGGCATTGCACATTAATATTTATATAATAAAATTTAAAATGATGGAGGATGCAAAAGTCTTCTGGTTTAAATTTATTTAGAGTTTGCACAACCCATAAAATAGCAGCCGCCTCCAGAAGGTGGATTTCTATCTCAGCTCAGAGAATTCACTAACATGTGAGCCAGCCTTGGGCAAAATTGAGAAGTGGGAAAACTTGTTTAGTTTCTCTCAGCCCCTCCACTTCCCAGCGAGTGTCTTGCCCTCTTCTCCTCTCCCTGCATCTCTTGCTGTGCCCTCAAACCCATCCGTTCTGGTGTTAGGTAAGGCTGGGTTTCATTTAACATGTTAACTTTCCTCTGCATTTAAATCTTATATTTAATTATAAAAGGAAAGGGTCTGTCCTTTTAAAGTCATTGTGGGGGACCTAAGGGGATATGGAGGACACAGAAAAGAAACTTCTTGAGGAACTTTGACCAAGAGAAACACCATCTGAAAATGCCTAAGCTAACAAAACTGAGTTTAGGACATCTGCCTTTGGCCCATTCTCGTTAATTACCAAGTCCCAGGATACTGGTTTTCCTCCTAATATGGTGAAATATGCCAAAAGCAAGTAAATTCTCCTGTGGGATTTAAAGGATTTAACTGAATCACATGGAAATTTACCAGATTTTCTGAGTGATTTATGTGGTAGAAGCATGGTTCTATTTGGATGAATTTTTTGCTGTCTCACAGAAAAAAGAAAGTAAAATATTCAACATATACTCACCAAGTGGTTCCAAGAGCCTTGCCTTGAGAAAAAAAAGACATAGCCTTTTTAAAGTGTTAGAAGTATTTAAAAAATCATGTTTTTATAGTAGCAGTTATTACATTGCCAGTATTTTTTCATCAGCACTGTAATTAAAGTAACTTTTCTTGTTAGTGCATCATTTAATTGCGTAAAAGTAAGAAAAAGGTGTGTAAGTATGGTCTTAATCTAAGTGTTAACACACTGGTTAGAAATGTGGAGTCCCTTAAATTTATACAAAAAACCTTAAACACACGAGATAAATTTTAGAAGCTGTTAACCACATCCGGAGTGCTGGGTTCCAGACACATGCCCTGCTCCCTCAGAAATCTATAGCATCTCTTCAAAGCTGAAGTTCAGTTGCACTTAGAAAAGCATTATTTCCATTCTCAGCCCTACTTTAAAAAGAAACAGCAGAAGTGAATTCTACTGGGCTCTGTTCACATCTCAGTGACCCTAAAAAAAGTCTACCTTCATATACTTCTCAATCAAATGCTGAGTTACCATTAACTGTGAAGACCCCAGAGAGAGCATGATATTTTTCAATGATTGCAGCAAAATATATTGCTAGAGAATCCAGAAAAAATATACAACTAAAGTCTTGCTTTTCAAAAGCATCTTCCACCAGAGAGGCAAGAATTATTGAAGAATGTTTCATTATAATAAAGAAAAGAATGACCTATTTTTAAAAAGAATGGAATTATGGGGATCCAAATGGAATTCAAGTAATCCTGGTTGCATCCTGCACTCCAGTATTTTGGATGCATTTGGGAATGCTGTGGGATCACTTTGGATTTGCCACTTCTCTATATTTTACCCAACAAGTTTATATTCAGCAGTATCCCTCACACTGTGTGAAAATTAGCAGTAGTTCAAGGAGGAAATTTAGGGGAGGTTATACAGAGTAAGTGATGAATCTTCTTGGCTTAGAAATGTGGTTCTTAAAATATTAAGCTCATAGATCATTTTCAGAAACTTATTAAAGTCAAGCAAAAGAAAACATGCATACCACATACACATTGCATTTTGCATTCAGTTCCAGGTCCAGGATAATAATAAGCTTCAGGTCTAGAATGTCATTATGGGAAGATTTCCACTGAGGTCTGCTTTAAAAATTTCCATAATAGTTGAGAGGAAAGAAACAGGATTCTGATCTTGGGCAGTGACATAATTTCTTTTACTAGTGACCAATTAATCCAACCTATTAGAATAACATTTAATCTTTCTTTTAAGTGGTTTATAAAAAGGAACAACAGAGATGGTACTGCTGAGACCTTTTCAGAACTGGAAGTAGTATCAAAGTGGCTCAAAACCAAACAAATATAATATACACCAAATTCAAGTTGTTAAAGCTACTCAAGCCAGGGAAGCAAAGGAGGAAATGCTGATTATTTGGGGGAGAAATGATAGAGGGGGGTTAGAAAGGGAAGGCCAGATGTTCAGTTTTCAACATCAGTGTTTCTGAAGCCAAGAACATATTGCTGACCCAGGCATGATAAAATGTGCAGGGATTTCCAGCAATCCACAGTCAGCTGACCTGCTAAGGAGAAAAACAACAATTTTAAAATAATAAAGTTAGGTTGTAAATATAATTCTCTTATCTGGGATTCTGGTTATTTATACCTCAAAATGAATAGCTGCATAAAGATCTTATTGTTTCTCACTGGAACAAGCTCAAAGGCCAGGGAATGCCTTGACTTCATGAGATTATGAAAAAAAAAAGTTGTATTTTTATGTGACAGGTTGACATGGATTTTATTCAATAGACAATCTGACATTTATCAAGATGCTTTTAATTACACCAAAAGAAACAGAAGCCTTCGTCTTATTGTTGTTTTACGTCACAGTATTATTCTCCTACCATGAGTTGATGGATCTGAATTGTTTTGTTTTTCATTTTAGCCATTTACAAATTTGCTATTGTTATTTGTTGCTGTTTTTAGAAAAAAATGATTTCACCAACAACATTGAGTGGTTATACCTTCTCTTAATAATGAGAAATTTTATAAGTTTGACTGCTTAATGACATGATTTACAAGTTTACAGTCTGTTCGCTTTTGATATGACCTTCCAATTACCAAGTTGAATAAAAATGACTTTTATAAGGACATGAATCCAACCGAAATTTTGCAAGATTGGAATCATTTAATTTTTGAAACTGTGTTCCATCCAAAAGCCTTCTGTGGTTTGTGTACCCTAAGACTAATTTTTTTATCCAAGTCATATTTGAATAAAGCAAAGGATAACATGTCCTATGTTTCCAAGAAACCCAATTTTGTGCAGGGCTGAGAGTCCATTATCTACTCTTCTATCACCCTTTATAATGCAGGTTCATAGGAGATTTGCTTGAGAGCTCATCTACACAAAGATGATTTTATTGCATTAGCCAAGTCACGCAGCAGAAATTGTCAATTTTATGTCAGGTTTTAAATATTACATCCTGAGTAAGTATATTTTCTTTCTTATCAAAATAGACAGTTTATGTTTTCTAATACCAAAGAGAGAGTAGATTATTTTTAGTAGAATTAATCCTGTTGTTCTTTTTTTCCTCCTCTACTCAAGATAGACCAAAAATTGAGGGCTATTTTCTTAGAAAGAATGACCTCGATGTCAACTGTCCTTTCCAGCTATAATTTTGGCAACCTCAGTGACTTTGTGTTGTTCCTTATTGTGGATTTAAAGATTTTGTAATCAGAAAAAAAACTCAACTTTTCAAGACTTGGCCTATTTATTCTTTTTTAGCTTAACCTGTTCTGCCTCTCTACAAGCCATACATGGAAATAAGGTCTGTAAAACTGGTAAGATAAACATAAAGATCAGGTATCATAGGAAACTCTACTGAGAAATAAAATTATTTTTAATAGAAAGTTTTAAAAATGTGGTTTGGTGTCTTGGGCAAATAGAGTAGCACTACTTGTTGTTTTGTCTGTAATTGACTTTAAAATATTTAAACATAGACTTCAAGGTGTTAAATACTTGTGTTGATTTGCTTCTGTACCTAAAGTAGAGGGTGGTTGGTTAACATTTGAAAGACTCTAGTCAAGAGTCCATGGGAAGTTATTATATGTTATGGTAGGCAGCCTCCCAGTGTTTTCACCCTTGTGCAGTAATCCTCTGCCTTTGAGAACAGGATGGACGAGCAATTTGATTGAACAAATAGAATATAGCGAAAGTGTTGAGATGTTCTGAGACAGTAGGTTATAAAATATCGTGACTTCCATCTTGCTAGCACTCTCTCTCTCTCTCTCTCTCTCTCGCCTTCCAGGCCTGCGGGCTTTGATGAAACAAGCTGCCATGTTGGAGAGATATACACGGCAAGCCTCCACAAAAGCAGCCTCCAGCCAGAGAGAAACTGAGGCTTTCAATCCAACAACGCATGAAGAACTGAATCCTCCTAACAGTCACTTGAGTGAACTTGGAAGCTGATCCTTCAGCATCAAGCCATGAGATGACCATGGACCCAGATGACACCTTGATTGCAGCTTGTGAGATACCCCAAAGCAGAGGACCCTGATAAATTGTGTGGATTTCAGGCCCACAGAAACTGAGATAATAAATGTTGTTTTAAGCCATTAGGTTTAGGGGTAATTTTTTATGCAACAACAATAGGTAACTAATACACGAGAACTACAGGGATCACGGTTTGATCTACATTAGTTGATCTAACAATAGGTGAATTATATAGTATGTGAATTATACCTCAATAAAGCTATTTAAACATTTATATCAGGGCATTTTTAAAATAACATAAATAATATTAGAAATGCACACGTCTGTGAAAGGAGAGGTGTGTAAAGTATGTGAGTCGACTGGAAATAATGGAAAGCAGAGTACCTCTGTTTTTGTATGAGAGGCATAAGAATGTGAAAAGCCCAGAGCCCTACACTCTCCCAAATGGTACCCTAGGCCTGGGACTCTCATTCAGTCCTAGATTTGGCCATAACATACACGGATTATGTGGCTCGATTGGACTCATGTTAGCTAAGGTCTACTATTAGAGCATGGCGGCCTTTGCCCCAAGTAAAACCCTCAAGCAGGCTATTTCTCAGGGTGTCTGAAGAATGTAGCGATGTCTCCCTGAGCTTACATGAGCAGATTCTGTGACCGTTTTGTGCCTATATGTTAATAAATGCTTCTTCCTGAGGCAGATTTGGTCAGAGACTTGATTTCATTGTTACATATGATCTGCTACTGAGGATATGAGAGACTTGCAGCTCTCCATAGAGGCTAAAGAAGTCAACCAAAAAGAAATGGACAATTGTGAATGATCAAGTTGACTCAGGCCATTCAGCAACAGAGCTGATGAGACAAGAAGTTGACACGTAAGACAACTGACTGCATCCCTTGCAAGGTAAAGGAGCCCCTGTGTCCCCTAGCATTTGTATTTGTTGTGGCAAAATGATTAAACTGGCTCCTCAGCCCAGCCACCAGTTAATTTAAGCAATGTTAGAGGCACAAGAGTACCAGTCATTCTCTCACTCAAAGGCCTTTCATGGTATCCTATTTCCCAAGAACTCAGTCCAAGTTCTTTGTCTTGAATACAAGGCTCTTACAACTTTTGTTTTCTACTCTCCATCATACACTAAATTGAACAACTTCGGGAAATTGAACAGTTGTATTTGCTTGCTTCCTTATCTTTGCTTATTTAATTCCATCCATCTGAATGATCTTCCCATCCACTAGCTTTGGGCAATTAGTGTTTAATGTAGCTCGGGCCCTTGAGTACAAATAGAAATAAGGCACAGTCTCCTCCCACAAGAATCTTATTTAGTGTGTGAATGTGTGAGTTGGCCATATCAATAAGCAATTCCAACAAAATTTGGTGAGTCATTCGATACGTTTCTATGGGTAGATTATGGTCACTGATTCTTTGTGGCTCCTCTTATGAAAAAGAGGATTCTCTCTCCAACCCTTGAGCCTGGGCTGTCCCTGTATCTTGCTTTGACCTATAGAATGCAGTGTAAGTGACATTGTGTCATTTCTGAGCCTTGGCCTCCAGAGGTCTTGCCAGCTTCTGCCCTCCCTCTTGGATCTCAGCTGCCGTATTGACATCCAGTGAAGTGGACTGGATAATGAAAGCCCACCTGGAAGAGAATGGGGGTGGCTCAGCTGATGGCAGCACTGTATTAATCATGTTTTTTATTTTCTGTATTGTTATGGTGTTTGGATCTCTTGCAGGTCTTTCAGACCTGGAGAGACACTGCCCCTTGCAGAGCTAGCAAATTCCTGGGGGTGTTAGCCTTTCACATATAGGCTGCTCGGCCAAGTGCTGTCCCTTCACCCACTTCATCTAACTCCCACACACCAAGTCAGTATCTCCTCTGTCCTAAATCAACCCAGGGCCAGGTATGAGAGAGTCTCCCAGAATTATTCAAATGAGGTAATTCTAAGCTTTGACTCTGTCTTGCCTTGCCTTTTTGTAAAAATCTCAATAAAGGTTCAGGGCTAGGCTTCCCCCCTACTCTTGTTTCTGCCTCTAAATCAGAACCTGGTTCTTCACCACATGGCCCTACCTGATGTGGTGTGCCCCTTCTCTGGAGAAGTATAAGTAATGAAAATCTTCTCTCAAGGTCATTAACCTCTCCATGTTGTCACTCAATCTCTTCTGTAAATTAAAACCCTGTGGGTACAAATTTTAGAACCAGTACCAACTGGGGTGGCTGTCCAGGCTCAGTTAAGCCTTTGGATGATCATAGCCGCAGGAATGATCTCAGGTGAAACTAGCAGACCTTCCCAGCTGAATCCAGCCCAAATTGTAAAGTCATGAGAAAGTGAATGTTTGTGGTATAGGGAAGAAATTGTGGTTCAGTGGAAAACTATGCATTGTCTACAGCACACCCTTCCAGGTTATCAGATTCTGATTCTATCGGAGCTATTTCACAGCTCTGTGAAATTGTAGACAACTGATCTCAGTTCCAAATAATTCTTGCCTATACACATGTAAATGAATTCTGTCCAGTGGAAGAACAGCGCTCTCTTTTTCTGAAAAAGTCAGTTTTGTCCCATTTTTGCTTTCATTTCAACATTCCTTTGCTCCATATAATTTATGCTTCTTTGACTTCTTTGAATTAGTTATAACATCTATCTGTTTCCTTCATTTTATTTAACATGCGCTCATCTTATACCTGCATGAGATTATGGGTTTACCTTATTTTGAAAATTATTCTTTAACATAGCTATCTTAAAACATTAAGTGTATCAACAAATGCATGAAGGAAATAATGGAGAGCAGAATCAATTGCTTATATCCCATTGGCTTATACTTCTGCTATTTATATTATTAACGGAAAAATGTCATTTTTTGTGGCATAGACGATAAGCATGTATAAAGAAAAATATTGGAAGCACAGCCCTGGAACGCTGACTAACAGAAAGCAGTGAAGTGATGAGGTTAAGGGCACGAGCTTTCCCCATTCAGTATGCTTGGCTTCAGACCCAGACTTTATCATACCAGCTGTGTAAACTTGGGCACATTTGTTAATATCTGTAAGTCCCAATTTATTCATGAACCAAAATCATGCACGCTGCATAGTAAGCACTAAATAAGACCATGTAGCAGTCCCTTTTGATTGCCCACCTGACGTCCAATTCCTGATTGCTAAACAGAGTCCCAGGTTCATCTAGGTGTCCACATTGTCTCCACATCCAGAGGGATGTTCTGAGCAATGGAAACAAAGAAGCCTATTGTCCTTCCCTGGCATCTGCAGTTGTTTAGGAGAGGACACGATTGAATTGACTCAACCATGCAGACAGGAATCCTTTGCATCCCATGTTGGGAGAAAGTGTTCTTTTCTTGCTTTTGTCCTGTTGGGTGGAATCAGGACACATATGAATGCTGACTGCTGCAGGCAGCCATCTTATAACCAAGAAGCAAAATAGCTTTGGGACAGAGGTTCTGTTGAGAGTCAGAAGAGCAGAAGGACCAAAGCTGTGAGCCCAGAGCCTGGCCTATGGTCAGTGTTCAGTCCACATAATCTAAGCAGCAGCCTGGGTTCTGTTGATTTGGAGAGGAGCCCTCCTTTGGATTTGTACCAAGAGGATTCTGGGGTGTTGGCCAGTGAGAATTGGAAGGGCTACTCTATTTCCCGTAGATTGTGTAAGAAAAGAGCAGTTTTATCATGTGACCAGCCCTAAATGATTGTTCCCCTTAAAACAAAAACTCAAATACAATTGAGACATTGGCCTTTGTATTCAATGCCTGTAGCCATAATTCATTTCTGTCAAAATACAGGGTTTTTTTTTTTCCTGCCAAACCGTTGAAATCACAATTTTCAAAAGCTTGGCAAGGGAGCATTTTCCCATCAGAGATAGCATATTTTTATGATGATTTTTGCCCATTACATTGTAAAACAATAATAGCCAAAGTCTCGCTTCTGGTAATTCAGTACTCTGAGTATTTGCTAGCACCACGACGAAGTGACATTTCTATTTCAAGCCCTCTTTTGAGGATGTGATAACAAAGTGAAAAAAAATCTTGCTACTGGCTATAATTTGGTAGATTTGATTTACGCTTCCAAGGATTCTTCTCAATACAGTTTTGCCAAAATGCGCGCGCACACGCACACACACACATTTTTTTTTTTTTTAGAAAATAAAACAAACAAAAAACTGCATGAAGAAGAAAGAAGCAGCCCTTTGACAAAGTGCTAAAGTCTTGCTTTCTTCTAGTCTCTCAAAAACAATAATCTGGTTTTAAGATATGGGACAAGACAGGGAGTTCAGCCTAAGGTGATGCCTCCCCCCCACCTTTTTTGCTGGAGTTTTGAAATATGGAGACTAATTGGCAAATATTTATAGTTTGGGAAAATGGAAAAATTTGTATGTTTTTTAAATGCAGTCATAGGATTCATCACTGTGTGATCTTTGTGATGATTTGTCTTATCTCCTAATGAGAAGAGAACTCACACTCATTTGGCTCGTCCATTCGGGTAGGTTTTTGCATGTCCCAGTGGCATCCAGGTGAATCTCTATGGTCCAATGTCAGCTTGGCTTCTGTACTAGTGTCTAGTTCCTCTGTGATCATCAGTGTCTGAGAAGAAGTCTGAGTCCCAGTTAGGGTTAACTGTAAAATCCTGTCTGTTGTTACAATTCATTAAAAGACAATTTACCTATAATAGCTACTTAATGTGTCTGCAGTATATTTTCACCATAGACAAAATCAATAGAGACGATCAATAAAAAGACTTATCACAAATTTCCTGACAACTCCATGGTGGCAGCAGCTGGGAAGCCACGGCAAAGGGGCGGGCCGCTTGGTCAGGCTGCACTGGGTGGGCATTTGTTTCTCAGCCCTCGGAAGACAGTCTAGACTGGTTATCTTGTAGTGCCAGCCTTGTGGCTCCCCAAGAGAGCTGCCCACAGTTCCTTTTCTGGTTTATCCACAAGACCCATTACCTTGATCTCCTCCTGCTTCCTCCCCTGGCTCTCAGCCCTTCCCTGAGTAGAGATGGGGTGGGGTGAGGCTTTGAGCCTGGTCTGTTTTGATTTTCATTCTTGTTAACCCCAACCGGGAAACTTCACAACAAGGGCAGCCAGCTGCCCATTCACACAGACCAAGGTTGCCCTGTGGAGTTAGAGTAGAATGAATATATCTGAGTTCCCCATATTTTTTATTTACTTGTGTTTACCTAATTTTCCATGCACAAAAGATTTGAGCCATCTTACCGAAATGACAACACACTCCACACAGTACAAATGGAATAGGAAGTCAAGGTCCTGGACCAGAACACATGGGACTGTTTAGTGGCTACAACTGAATTGCACAAAAGGAGATAATGCTTGCAGACACAGACTCCTGAAGCCTTTGAATGCTGAATCTACCTACCATAAGACTGTTCTCTCAGGATTTCTGGTTATGTGAGTGAATGAATGCTTTTATTATTTTTAACTATTGGAAATAACGTTTATTGCAGCGAACCATGTCCTACTGGTACAGATGGTCCCACTGATACAAATTATCTCTATCATATGGGTGAAGGCAGTTGAGGTTTGACAAGGTGACTCAGCTAATGAGTGACAATATCTGGGCTTTTTCCTCCTGTCTGACCCGGACTAATTCTCTAATGGTCCCTAGGGTCCTGGCGAAAAATGTAGATTCCTCTACTTCACTGCCAAAGATTCCATTCAGGAACTAAAGTGGAGTCCCAGGAATCTGCATTCTAAGCAAGCAACACAGGTTGTTTTGATGCAAGGTCTTCATGAATCCCATTTGAAGAATCACTGCCCCATGTCATCCAACCTCTCAATCAAGCTCATTTCTTTCCAAAGCCTAGTCTTTCTCCCAGCACTTTGGGCTGACATCACCATAGCATCCACACATCCACTCCTATCCCTCATCCCAGTGCCAGAGTAAAGGCAGACGCAGGTCTGCCTCAGTATAAAAGCAGAAAGTCCTAGTTCTCTGGGATCTGAGGCTAAAAAGTACAAACAATCAGGAAGGGTCAGAGAGCGGGGCCACTGTCTCCTCTTCCCTTCTCTTGGATGGTATTTGTCAAAATGGACATCCTGGGTGGTCACAGGTTGACACAAGCAGCTTTACTTATTCAAGCAACCAGCCAGCTCATTACTTGGGTGTCAACTCCCTGGGAAACAGTGAAGTGAAATGGTCATAAGTCTTTGTTTGTGGGAATGGGGAGGGGAGGAGTGGAGAAAATAGCCCACATTCATTTTTATTTCAAAAGAAACCCACATGGTTCACTGTCATTCAGCTCTTTGGCTTTGCCTGAGAGACACAGAATCCAAATGTAATATTGTAGGAAGCTGTGAAACCAAAGTTTTGAATTTTTCTTAAGAATTTCATTTTTAATAATAAAAAATCACCAAGCCCATGTGTCCCATAAAAATAAATGAAGGTTTTCACTCATGAACCAATAAAGCAGATGAAAGTTGGAAGCCACATCATACTTTCTGTGAAGCTCATCCAGGCCATGCAAGGACTTGGAGAAGAATTCATTTTATGTTTTGCAGATGGGGGAAACTGAGGAAACACCAGGTCCATGTCCCTGGGTGTGGCTGTCAGAAAGTAACCTGCCAGCTGCTCTAATTTGGAAGAGCAGCTCTTTGGAGGGTTGGAGGAAAGCCCGGATCCTGTAGATGGCATGTTCTGGCAGAGCCGGGGTGTCCAGCTAAGCTTCCGGCTGGCCCCTTCTTGCCCCCAAGGACCTGTGGTTCTTCAGAGGGTCATGTTGTGTCATGCCTTGTCCCTGCTGCCCTTTCTTGTAGAAATAGTCTCCTGCTGTTTTCCACATAGCACAGACCCACTTGTCTCTCACTCATCACCAGAAGCTGTGGGTCCTCCCACATGGCTGCATTCTCTGGCCCACCACAGCACTTTAACACCCATTGACATTTACGGCCATCCCACCACCCCCCCATCAAACACACCGGGAGACTCTTGAAGGCTGGATCCTGCTTAAGTTATCTTGAAGTTCCCAAGATGGGTCACATGGCCAGGCACATCATGCGTGCTCATTACGTACTTGTTGAAGGGATAGGTGGATAAACCCATGCAGGCATGGGGTAATGTAAGAAAAAGGATGACACCTTCAACCTCTTGTTCTCTAAAAGAAGTTGGAGGAAGAAACAGGAGGGAGGAAGCACATTCAAGTTTCTGGCCAGCCTTTTCCCAGGGGCTGTGTCTCCTCGCTTGGTCTCAGGAATGTAAACACTGGAACTATACTTCAGATTCCTTTCACTGATAAATAACTTCTTCCAATAAAAAAAAAAAGGAAGGTGGAAAATTGACAGTCATTGGAGGGGAGTGATTTCTGCTAGGCTGCCAGGGAACATGTTTAACGTGTTTGCGGCTGTGACGAGTTTTGGGCAAAGACCCTACACAGAAGGCTGGGATCACTTAAGGCCTACCCTATTCAGAAGGAGAATTTTTGAAAGCTTTTTCTTCCTTGCAAGAAAGACTTACACCCCGGCAGCTGCTGCCTGCTACTGCCAGTTTAGTCCTGAGTGAGAAACCCCCAGGCTTTGACACAATTACCTCTCTTGCTCCTTCTCCACAAAAGCTGGAAATTGAGTCCCTGTCCCACAGTAAGGGGGATGTTCCTTCTAGCACGGGGGTGTCAGCTTCCCCACCAGGGGGCTGGAGCCAGCCCGGGGCTGACATATTTACCCAGGCCTCCAGGCAAGGCAGCTGATTGTGACTGACGCGGGGCTGCCCCCTGCCTAACCTAAGCTGTCTTGCTGGCTTTCTTCACAAGGATCAGGTAGACCACACTATCTCCAAGCAACCTCCCCTCATAAAAGGCTGAGATAGTGAATTTTCATGGTGAGAGACTGGGAAATTGGGAAGGATTATTGATGGGAGAGGTTTATGAGCTGGAGCTGGGGAGAAAGTTCTGAATCTTTAGTAGAATGAACTTCGCTCGTTTCAGGGAAGCACATGATCTATGAAGGGAAGTAGGGGTTGAAACAAGACAAGGAAGGGAATTGGCCTTCACAAGAGCCTGGTGTGGTAGCACTGCTCTGTATGAATAATCTCACTTAATCTACCCCATTCCCGAAAGACTCGCATTGCTATCTTCTGTACACATGTAACAAAACTGAGGCTAAGAGGGGCAAAGAAACAGCCTGAGGCACCACAGTTATTACGTTGGTGCAAAAGTAATCACTGTTTTTGCCTTTAAAAGTACTGAAAAAATTGCTTTTGCATCAACCTAGTAGGCATATGAGCCAGGGTGTGACTATGATCTGTTTACACCAAGACTATGAACAAAGTGTAAGGAGTAGGAAGATGGTTTCAAAAATGAGATAAAGTGGTGCTGGAACAGTTTCAAATCAGGGCAGCTTACATTTCCTAAGCGGCTTTTCTCTGCCAGGCGTCATCCCATTTAATCCTTATAAAACTACCATAGGAAATTTTGATGGAAAACTGAGATTCAAAGAGGTCACTCTACTCGTGCACAGTCAGAGGTTACCATTTGCAGGGTCGAGACTTACACTCGGCAGCAGGAATTCTAACCACTGTGGCAAGGCGGGGAGGAACGCACATCTGCTGTGGCATACAGGAGCAAGGGAAAAAGAGAATGGGATTGTAGACTCAAATGAACCATTAGTAAAATAATGTACTTTCAAAGGCACCAAGTTAGGTGGGGCAGAATCCACAGGGTTTCAGAGAATAAGTGAGGGGAGGAGAGCAAAAGGAGCCTGGATACCTGCTGCAGTTCCTAGCACCTTCCCACTCTCTCCCAGATCGCAGAGTAAGTGCAACTCCCAAATGCCAGGATATTTTAAGCTCTGCTGTTGTGGTTTTCAGCATGAACACAAATTATTTGACGCTTGTCTCAGTGAGACGGGGTTTCCTGTAACCCTTCCCTTGAGTCGAAGTGGGCTTGCGACTTGCTTATTTATAGGCAAGAAAATGCAGCAGAAATGGCAGCAAGGTTTTCAGGCTGGGTCAGAAAAGGCAGTGCAGCTTCATGTGAGAAATCTGAGTACTACAGGGCTGTCATACCTTGAGGAAGCCCAAGTCACATGGAGAGGTTGTGCATTGGCCAGCAGTCCCAAGTGAGCTCCCAACCAACAGCAACCATACACCACTTGACATGAGTGAAGGATTTTCCAGGTGATGCCAGTCCACAGCTGTCAGGCCCCATCACCACCCTCAGCCCTGTCTTTGTGTCTTCTCAGTCCAGGTCCCAGATGTCAGGGTTACTCCTGTAGACAACTATGCCAGTGTGCCCTATCAGGATTCCGGCACACGGAACCCATGGACATAACAAATTGGTAGTTTAATGCCACTAGGTTTGGGGTGGCAGCAATCGTCATCAGAACATCATCTCACTTCATTTATTTCTGGGGGGAGCTATGTTCTCTTCCTTGTCCCACAAGGTGGGAAAGACAAGCTTTTACTTTTCAAGGAACTGTGGTGGTGGCAGTCCTCCACAGCCTACGAGGGCTGATCCCAGAGGCATTCTTTGATGAGGACACTTTCAGTCTGGCTAAAATGAGCCAGCTGCTTTACAACTGTCCCTCCTAACTGGGTTCCCAGGTCTCACTCCCAGCCCCTTTGCCCATCCTTCACTTCCCGCTGACAGCTCCTCACCCCTCCCCTGCATTTCTCTTTGGGATGGCAGATGCACTTCCAACGCCCATTCAGCCCCCAGGGCGAAAGCTTCCAGTCAACTCTAGAGCCATTTGGGTAGTTCACAGTAGTTCACGCCTCCATTCACCACAACCCCTGGAAGCAGTTACTGGCTCCTGAAGTCTGGCCTTTTGTGAAAGTGGCTGAGTATGAAACCACTGCAGTATCTATCTGGCTCAGGCTCTATCCTACTGGCACAATTCCGTGGTTGTTAAAATTCTTCAAAGAGCTAGGTGAGCTCATTTCTCCTAAATTAGTGCCTGGTAGGAAATCTTTCATTTTCCCAGCACAAAGTTCATTACGGTGCCCCAGTGCTAGCTCATTATTAGCAACACTTTTAGCTGCTAAACAGAGAAGAAATTTCAGTGTCCAAATGAGGCTTTTCTTGCTCTCTTTTATCTTCTTTTTTTCTGAGTTGACGCTGAAAGCTAGCATCTTCCCTGTATAATGTGCCAATAAGGTTTTGGATCTACATAGATTAATATCTTTCTACTAACAGCTCTCACCGAGTTACATGAATGCTCTGAGCCCCAGTTTCCTTATCTGAAATATGCAGATGATAATTCTTACCCAGGGTTACTGTGAAGATGGACTGAGATAACATTGATAGCCAAGCCTGCGAGAAGCGAGGCTAGTTGAAGGACCATGGTCAAAGATTTTATTATTTTTGTTATGGTTGCTATTGTTTGTGGTTATCTTTCAGCAAATTTGCTTGGCTCTACCTTCCAAATAAACCCCAAATCTAGCCATTTCTTAACCACCTCCCCAACCAGTCACCTGGTACTCTTCTGTCTGGTCTGATTTCATCCCAGCTGCCTTGTACCTCTGCAGGCAGCCGCCAGAATAATCTTGTTAAATCTTGCCAGGTCATCAATCCCAGACTCCAAGCCCTTCAATCACTTCCCTTCTAAGAGCTCTTATAAACTCTCATTACAAAACTTGGCTTACAAGTTTTTAACTGTGGCCTACGAGTCTGTGCAAGATGGGGCTCTTAGTACATGCATGCCTTCATCTTTTTCTCCTCTTCTTCTCTCTCCCTTTTTGCTCTTCCTCAAATAGCACACACCTACCTTAGAACCTCTGCATTTTCTGTTTCTCAGCCAGAGAGTGTACAACTGTGCCTTTACTTCCTTCCAGGCTTGGCTCAAATGCCATCTTCTCATTGAGTTCTTCCCCGATGATCCTATTTAAAATCATTTCCACCACTTCTTCTCTGCTCTATTTTTCTGCAGATGATCACTTTATTTATTTATAAGGCGTAACTTATTGTGTATTTCTCCCAAGTAGAATATAAGCCCCATTAGAGCAAGGATTGTTGTCTCTTCTGTTTATTGTTGTGTTTCCAGCACCTAAAACGGTACCTGGCGTATAGTAGAGCCTCAAGTATAAGGTGGCATTGACCACAGAACATAGAAATAACTCTCTTAGCTGTCTGCTAATGTTTTATCTTTTTGGGGGGAAGGGGAGGGAGATAGCATCTCACTTCCACTGCCCAGGCTGGAGTGCAGTGGCGCAATCACAGCTCATTGCAGCCTCAACTTCCCAGGCTCAGGTGATTCTCCTGCCTCGGCCTCCTGAGTAGCTGGGACTACAGGTGTGCACAACCATGCCTGGCTAATTTTTTGGATTTTCAATAGAGATAGGGTTTAGCCATGTAGCCCAGGCTTATCTGAAACTCCTAACCTCAAGCAATCTGCCCCTCTTGGCCTCCTAAAGTGCTGGGATTTAGGCATGAGCCAGGGTACCTGGCCCTGCTAATATTTTATCTTAATGCAAATAACTCCTGTACAATCAACTGTTTTATCTGACAACATTGCCACTGTGCTACCATTTTCCAGTTTGAGAACATGCTAGTAATAAATGCCTTGAGTAAAAATCCAACTGAAGTTGAAGGATGCAGGAATAATAAGGCCTGGGTCTTCTACTTGTTGGTTTAGAAGGTCCCCAAGAACCAAGGGGAGACTCTCATTTTCAGGACTGGCTATATCATTTGCAGGGCCTGGTGCAAAAAGAAAATGTCGGGGTGGCCCTTTGTTCAAAGTTATTGAGAATATCAACACAGCAGTGGTAGAGCAGTAAACCAAGGTGGGGCCCTGTGACTGCACAGATCACAACACCAAAACACTGGTCTGCTCATTTTCTACAACTGCACACACACACACACACACACACACACACACACACATACACACATACACACACACTTGCATCCAATAAAAACAAATTTTGGCAGATTTGCTTATTTAATGAACTTTATCCACATTATCTCTTTACATTGCCATCAGGCTGGAAAAGTTAAGGGTCTTCACCGTGTCCGAAGTCCACCAGTATTCAGGCTTCAAGATAACCCATTTTTGTTTGGGATAGGATTGTGAGACAACTTCAGTTTTAGTGCAGAAAGATTAAAAAGTTATCTGAATTATTGTCCCTGCCCCTTGGGACAATATGTCACAATCTTACTGTGCAGACTGCGCTAAGTGCTGAGGCCAGAAACATTCAAGGAGAGGAGCAGAGGGAAGCAGGAGTTCCTGCTTCATTTCTGGTCCACTGACTTGCCCATGGTCTCACCATCAGCATCAGCAGCAATCTTTGGAAGAGGAGGCTGAGGCATGGCCCAGGGTGGAGGCAGAGCCTGGGACCAGATGCCATCAGGTAATTTAGTTAATGATGGTGATACCTGCTAGACTACACTAAGAAATTACTGGGGAAGTCAACTCCCTTCCTTGGGGTTTATTTGCTTCATCTTTCAAAGAAAGACCATACTGTTCAGAGGTTATTTTTGAATATTAACCAGACTTCAAACATTCTCTTGCATTTTGAATTTTTTGGAGTTAGGCATTATAAAAAACATAAGCCACTGGGCCCCTTTATTTACATTTTCCTGAAAAAGAGAAGCCTTTTGCATATTTTCATAACAGGTCTGTCTCAACATCTTAAATTAAAAAATGACCTGTTCTTTGGCTCTGAACACGGTTTGGATGATTAAGTCTGCTTCTAGGCTCTCCCATGAATATTTTTAAAAATGTAATTGCAAAAATCACAGTTGAGTGTAAGAAATATGTAACAGAAACACATTATTTAAACCCTGAGGTTTCCAGATTTTTAGAAAATTCCGAAGATGAGATGATTTGGCCACCAAGGTTTTAAAAGTGTTAAATGAAAATGTTGAAACATTAGTTCAACATTTCAATGGCAATTTATCACAAAGAAAACGGATTTGAGCCCATGGATATTGTTCTTGCAAAAGTTCAAAGTCTTTTTGTAAAGATAACTAAAATAAATCTCACACATTATTTTAAAAACTATCTACACTTAAATATTTTTTTTTTTTTTGAAATGGGGTCTTGCTCTGTCACCAGGCTGGCGTGTGGTGGCACGATCTCTGCTCACCACAGCCTCTGCCCACCAGGTTCAAGAGATTCTTTCGCCTCAGCCTTCTGAGTAGCTGGGACTATTGGCGTGTGCCACCACAACTGGCTAATTTTTGTATTTTTAGTAGAGACGGGATTTCACCATGTTGGCCAGGATGCTCTCCATCTCTTGACCTTGTGATCTGCCCGCCTCAGCCTCCTAAAGTGTTGGGATTACAGGCGTGAGCCACTTCGTCTGGCCTACACTTAAATCTTAAGGTGAGTTGTTTTTGGTAGGTCAGAATTAACCAATTTGTTTGAGAAGATATGTGACCATTTATAGTTACAAGAGTAAGCTTTTCTTCACTTTCATTTTTGTCTTTGATATAGGCTGTTAACATTTCAAGGTAGCTTCACTTGTGGTGATTGCTTAAATGTGTTCAATAAACTGTGGGCATCAGTTTAATAGGAAGAAAAATGTCACAGAGTACTAGAGCCTGGTATTGACCTAAGAATTCTATACTAAGCTAATCATGTTTGGTTTCTTGGGTTCTACCCCGGGTCCTCACAAAAGTAGAACCAGCTTTCATTACGACCATTCTGATTCTACCACTGTCTGGGGAAGAAGAAAACTTGCTCCAGGAGTGGAAAACGGGGGCAGGAATTGCCTTGTTCCTGTACAACCTTAACAAAATTGCTGCATTTTTTAGGAAAGACTAGCCAAGCGCAGGAATTCCTTTCCCTGAAGAAAAATCCACAAGAGAAGCTGAGTTATCTGTGATTACAGAATCAGGCTAAATTGAGTTACCTTAATAGCCCCCAGCCTGGTTTGTCTATCTCTGCCAGGTGAGCTCTCCCTGCAGCCCAGAGCGTGGGACCAGCTTTTGGCCTGGCCCAGGCTGTGATTCTCCTTTTTTAAAATTCTAGCATCTACCAAGACCCTCCTCCTCTTCTGATCTTCATATTCTTTCTTTAAATATGTTAATGTTCTCTCCTCAGGTCTCCCCCTCTCTGTCTTCTTGAGGGGATTTTACATCTCTGCTTAGATTATGCATGGCCCCTATAGAGTTGAAAGCTCAGAGGTCACCTGGTTGCCCTGTTTCCAAGTTCAGATGAGGGTTGCAGGCAGAGGGTCCCACTTTTGCGCCTGAGACATGTCTGACAGGGGTTTTAAAGCCTACATTCTTGAATTGTGTTAAATTCAGGTCTAGACCCCAAAATAATCATGTTGTCATACTAAAACCTATTGGATTGAATCATTGGAAATTGCTAATATTCAACTTTTTTTTTTTTTTACAAATATGGTAGATTCATATGACTCTACCTAATACTGCAAAATGTTTTGAGACATCAATGTAGAAATATTGAAAGACCTTTGTTTAATATTTTCATTATATGCTTCATGTCCCCTAACACTTTTCCCTGTACCCCACATACCTGTACTAAGACTACACATCCTCACACACAAACACACACACACATGACGTATTCTTCTGGGACCTTATAGAGTTAAAAAGTCAGATGACAACAAGGTGACACGTTTGCATGAATGAAAGGCTCAGGAAGTTCTACTCACAACACTCTCGTCCTTTGTTCAGGATATCCACCCCTCCTCAGCTCCACACTCCCACTTCCAAGCCCTGCCAGAAATGTTGTTAGCTCCAAAGCCACGAAGGCAACATCAGGCAACAGGCTTGGTGGCAGGCTGCCTGCTTATGGAACAAGCCCCAACTTTGAGTCACAGAGATCTGGCTTCTGCATTTGATTTGATTATTTCTTGGTGGGTGATCTTGGGCAAGTTACTTCACCACAGTGTATTTCAGTTTTCTTATGTGTAACATAGGGATGGATAAGAATATCTATAGAGTTGAGGGGGCCAAATGAGATAATGTATGTAAAGTGCCTAAAATGGTGCCTTGGGCGCTCCAAACTAATGTGAGAGCAAGAAAATTGAATTTCCTAATTCCTGGACCTTCTAGCCTCTATATCTACCCATATCACGTGTGGCTGCTTAACTCGGAGAGACATGTGGCCTGGGACAGTGGGTGCCTTCGTGGTAGGCAGTTGGGTGAGTGAGTCATTGCTGGCGAGGGCCTCTGTTGCTTTGGGAACGGTAACTTACAGCTCAAGAGACACAGAAGTAGTGTTGTGGCATTAGTGACATTTGGACTGTTCCCTCAGGGTAGTTAGAATTTAGACATCTCCTAGAGGCCAGCACAGTCTCACTACATTTTCTGCCATGATGGAAATATGCAAAACTCTGCACTATCCAAAATGCAGCTACTGAGCACTTAAAATGTGACTAGTGTGGTGGAGGAGAGAATTTAAAATTTAATTTTAATGTATGCAGTCACGTGTGGCTATTGGTTACAGCATTGGCTATCTCAAGACTAGGCAGAGGAACAGCAAAAGTGAATCATAAGAGCAGAAAGTCCTGGGGCAGACATGGGGCAGCTGCAGGTGATTTAGCTTGGCTGAAGCATAGGCTGGGGGAAGGCAATGGGAGAGAGATGTGAGGCCAATTCTATCAGCTTAAAGAGTTTAAGTGCTGTTTTCTAGGCAATGGGAGCTACAGAGGGTTTGTGAGCAAGGGAGTTACACCACGTGGCTCTACTTCAGAGTGGTTAATCTAACAGGAGGCAGGAGAATGGAGTTTCTCTGATGGGACCATATACAAGCTGGAAAGGGAAACAGAAGTCTTACTACAAGAACCCAGGTGGAGCTCTCACTGTGTGTTGGGCATCGTGCAAACAGCTCTACCTGGTTTACTGTTGGTTATGCCCTAAAGTAAGCACAAAAATAAAAATCTGAATTAAATCCGTTAGATTGGCAAAGCCCATAAAAAAATGTATTTACCTTCACTATACCCGTTTTAGATCTCCTAGGGGGAAGAAAGGAAAGCCACTTCCTCTGGCAGTGAAATGAGGTAGATGACAGAGCTGACACCTAGATCAGGCCTTGATGTTAATCTGAACGGATGTGGCTTTTCTCATGGCTCGATAGACACTTTTTTCTTTCTACATGCATTTCTGAGTGAGACCCCCTACTTTGTTTCCAGACCCAAAGCCTTCTACCTTTTTACTGCCTTGATGAAAGCCCACGTGACACCACTGTAGAACTCATTAGCTTGATTATTTGTGGACTGGTAGGGTTATTGTCTGCATTTGAGGAACTCTCCAGGAAGGTAGAGATATATTTTCTCTTCGAGATCTCTTCAATTTACAGGCCATTATATGATGGCTTCCTACCCCCGATCCCCTTTTATAATCTTCCCTTGAGAGGCACTTCAAGGATCAGGTTGCCTGGCTTACTGTTCGAGTTTGGGCAAGTTACTGACATACTACCTGCTCATGGCCTGGTTTTAAAGAGTTAGTGAGTTAAGGAACCCAAAGTGCTTAGAACTGGGCAAGACATTTACTGTATATAGGTTTCTAATTATTACTGGTAGCCAGCAATTATTTGTATACGTGCCTTGACCTACCAGTCTGCAGTGGGGTAGGGGTAGGAGTACTCTAGGGTGGGAAGAAGCAGCAACTATCAAAAGTCCATTCTACAATACTTGGGTGTGAATCTAAAGAAATTGGTGGCCCAGTACTGAGGCTCAAGCTTGTAATTCCAGTGCTTTG
Source organism: Cebus imitator (assembly GCF_001604975.1). Lineage (NCBI taxonomy): Eukaryota > Metazoa > Chordata > Mammalia > Primates > Cebidae > Cebus > Cebus imitator. The sequence continues at coordinate 277,873 of NW_016108049.1, forward strand.
GGAGGCTGAGGTGGGAGGATTACTTGAGCCCAGGAGTTCCAGGCTGCAGTGAGCTAAGATTGCACCACTGCAGTCCAGTTTGGGCGGCAGCTGGGAGACCAGCCATACAAATGCTAAAAAATGCAGAGAAATTAAGCTGGAAAGGAAAGGGAAAGGATATCCTTCCAGGAATTGGGAAGCACAGTTTTTATCTGCGTGGGAGCAAAATTTGCACGTTCAGGCAGATGACCCCGGCTTAACCACTATCAGGGGCGCAGCCTGAGTTGCTGCAACCGGCTCTGTGCTTAGAGGTCCCAGTGCTGCCACCTACAGGGTCTGCGAGGCAGAGCGCGCCACCCTCTTTGTCTCCCGGAAGTCTGGGTGCTGGGCAGGAGGAGCAGGAGTAATAGGCTCCTCACCAGCCATGCCATTAGCTCCTTCCTCTCACAGGCTTTGAATGCATCTGCCCCTAGACACGACAGTTCTGGAACACATTTCTAAACATTATTTATATAAGGAAGGAATAAAGAAAGAAAATAAGACAAAGTTCCACAGCCAGAAGAGAAAGTGCACATTGACCTGTCACCATGTGCTGGGTGATGAGTTAATGGTTTGGCATACATTATTACATTTAGTCTACATAATAGATATCATCAATATTGTCATCCACGCTGCAAGGGAAGTTAAAGAATCCAATACACAATTGTTTAGAGCCTGGGCCACTCAAATTCGGAGGCCTGTGTATGTCAGACCTGACTTAAATTATTTTTCTATCTTTCCTAAGTATAAAAGCACACATAATTGAGTTGACTAAATATGATCTTTGCACATGGTGAATGCCACTTACATTGGCCTATTGCTTTAAATGCTGAGACACTTCTAATGAAGATGTTTTAGCAGAAATATTCACATACATAAGTGAGTCAGCTTCTTCTATGCCAGGGCCCAAATCTTTGTCCATTAGTATATTATTGTTTATTTATTCAAGCCAATGAATAAATTAGTGTTGGAGATCAAAATACCAAACAAGGTGTCCTTTCTGGCTTTTACTAACTCAAACCCCCTGGCAATTAATTGACATCTGGGCACACTTGTACTATGAATTGACATCCAGTGGTAGTGGCAGTGCTTCTCAAGCTTTGAAGTACACACCAATAACCCAGGAATCTTGGGTTAAAATGTAAATTTGGATTCAGCAAGTCTGGAATGAGGTCTGAGATTCTGCATTCTCCCCAGTGATGTAGATGCTGCTGGTTCAGGAACCACACTTTGAGTTTCAAGGAGCTAGAAGATCTTAAAGTTTTTGTGAATCATCAAAATAAATTGTAATTGCTTTGCATATTAACTAACTATGCAAGCAATTAAATTAGAATGTATTACTAACTCTATTTTATTGTTTTCTAATCTTTGAAAATCAGTAAACTATATATTCCACCTGCATATGTTCATTAGAACACTATTCCTGATAGCAAAGACATGGAATCAACCTAAATGCCCATCAATGATAGACTAGATAAAGAAAATGTGGCACGTATACACCATGGAATACTGTGCAGCCATAAACAAGAATGAGATCATGTCCTTTGTAGGGACCTGGTTGGAGCTGGAGGCCATTATCCTTAGCACAGTAACAGAGGGACAGAAAAGCAAATACCACATGTTTTCACTTGTAAGTGGGAGCTAAATGATGAGAACACATGGACGACTAGATGGGAACAACACACAATGGGGCATATTGGAGGTTGGAGGGTGGGATCAGGAAAAATAACTAATGAGTACTAAGCTTAATACCTGAGTGATGAAATAATCTGTACAGCAAACCCCCATGACATAAGTTCACCTATGTAGCAAACCTGCACATGCACCCTTGAACTTAAAATAAAAGTGAAAATAAAACAACCTTTTTTTTTAGCCTATTAGGACATTAAAGTTACCAGAATATTATATTCTTTCACTTAGGCTGGATTACAAAGTGTTGTCTTTAGTAACTCTGTGACCTGAAGTAATTTTGCCTTTAATCAAAGGGTAATTTAGCCACCATGAAAATTACTTTCCAAACTATAAGGGAAAGTAATGACTATACTAAAAGAAGTTGTCAAAATTAAACTTTCCACTTTTTCAGGTTTTTCAAGCCCACTCTTTTGCCCCTGAGGGAATTAACTGCACAGAAGAATAGAGGAGGAGACCCTACTGCCCATCCTAAAACCATCGCTGGCAATCCCATATCACCTAGATCTTGGGGACTTATTAATACTTATGCTCATCAGTCTCCAGATGCTCAATTATCAGCCTCCAGATGTTCAAGGGCAAAAAGTAACACATTCACAGATGATACAGAACAAACACTTATTATGATGCCCAAAGAACAAAAGCTATTGGCAGCAGTGAAGAATAAAGTAACCCACAAATCGGCTGCTATTTACTTGTTTGTTTTGTCTGGGGCTCATTTAATTGCATCTGTTTGCACTACAGTAGCTAATGCCCAGCCATTATTTCCTTCATAAACCTCACTGGGGATGAGAAATGCAATAAAATGAGATCCTTCTCTTGAAATTGTTTTTTTCCTACATCAATTAAAATGTTCAGCAAAGGTGTAGGGTTCTCCCCAACTCCTTTCTATTTACACACATAAAATATATACATTTAAGTGGTTAAAGGCCATTTTATAAACATACATGGCTGCCCCATTGTTTCAGAGAATACAATGTCTCAAATTAAAGAAGTGGAATCTGTGGAACTTTAATGTGAACAAAAGTATGGCAATGGGAATAAAGTACCTTTATGCATGCAGTAGTTTTCAATAAATGTGAACGTATTGAATTGAATGGCCTAGGATTGATGACTAGGTCTGCCTAGCAAAGACTGACATGGCCTGTGAAGATAAGAGCAGGCTCCAGCATGGAGAAAGAGGCTGCCGACATCTATGCCCTGTGATCTCAGGGATCCAGCAAGGCCAGCCTTTCCTGCACTCTTTCTTCCTCTGCAGTTCTCACCCGTGCCTGAAAAATATCTACATATAACTTTAGTCCTTTAGATGAAGGCATTGCTTAAAACAGGTGCTGTAGTACCTAGATGTTGGCTGTATGATTTTGCAATATTTCTGTTGTCAATAATATCTATGCTGACCAACACTTACTCAGGGTCACCATGTGGCAGACTTCAGGCAGAGAGGAAAAGATACTTTCTCTTCAATTCAAATTTTGAAAAACCAGGGGGAGAGCTGAGGTCACATTCCAAATCCTGGAACAGTAAATGTGGTCAGAGAGATGAGAGGCTGTGATTGGCCCAGGATGGACCTTATGACGTCTGTGTTTGCTGGAAGTGTGTGTGGGAATGGGGAATATAATGATTGGCAGAGCTCACTAAAATTTTGAGGAATATTTCCCAAAGAAGGTGTTTGTTCTTCTGGAAAAAAAAAATTATATACACCACAGCTTTGGGCGAGTTCTTAATTTATTTGAACTTCAGTAGGATTGTGTGTAAATGAAGAAGTTGGATTACATGCTTTTTGAGGGTTCTTTAATATCTAAAAGTATCTAGTTTTGTTACCTTCTAAAATATAGCAATGTATAAAATAATTTCATATCCATCCCTGAGAAGCAAGCAGAAGTGATACTATTTCATCCTAGTATATGGGAAAATTGAGGCTCACAAAGTTAATTAACTGGCCTCAAATCATTAGAATGTCAAGTGGCAGAATTCGGACTAGATATTAACTCACTGGATTAGTTCCAAAGAATTCTCTTTGAATGCTTCCCACATTAGTGAAATTAGTTTTATTAATTCCTTAATGACCATTCACTAATCCAACTGGTGGTAAGCTGATATAAAGTAAGCCAGGGTTGATGAGATAGTTTTGATAAGTTAAATCTTGGGCATTTGAATTTATTATTTTGCTGCCCTCTGAGGTATTCTGTAGTTGTTCATTAATGTGATGTTTTTCTAATGGGAGATACTGTAGAGCATGGCTCAGGGAAGGAAAAGCTACTCAGAATTCAAGTTGAAGGAGACTGCTTTTAGGAAAAGATTGAGGTAAAACACGGGAGGAACTGATTATGACCTTCCAGCTCCCAGACACTTGATATTATACCACAAAGCTGACACTGGTCAAATAAGTCACTGTTGTTTGTTTTAGGATTTCTCTAAATAAATATTTATAATACACAATCAATGAAACCTAGAAAAGTCAATAGGATGTGTTTTATTTTTAATAAGACTTTAATTGTACATTCTTTTATCTACAAACATCTATTAAGATAACTGAGAAATAACTTAGAGGTCCTAATGGTTAACTCTCTTTTTTTTATGCTACATTATATAAGTTTAGCATTAAAAATATTAAGTCCAAGAGAGAAAACAATCTTTAATTAAGAATTACAAAAAAATAAGTGCCTTTGATCTGCTAATTAGTGAATTTATTCTTAAGGAAATAAATATAAATATTAGAAAGATGTTCACTAAAGAATCTTTTATAGTAGTAAAAAGTTGAAAGTGACCTAGGTGGGAGATTACTGAAGAGGATTATAGTACCTTCATAGCATAGAATATATAGTTGTTAAAAATGATACTGTCAAAGACAGAACTTTCACCATAGCTTAACCAATAAAAGCATGAGCCCTGGAATTAGCCTACCTGGTTTCTGATTCTACCTCAACCAATTCCCCACTGTGTGACCTTGGACAATTTCTTACCTTTTGTGTTTAATTTTGCTTGTATGTTTGGTGGGGCTGATGATTGTACCTACCTCATAGACATGTTGGTGAGATGAGGTGATATATGTAAACGGCTTAGCACAAAGCCACACACAATAATAAGGTTATAAAACAGGAGAATGTTTTGTTTTTGCTAATCTGTATTTCCAACTTTTTGGCCAAATAATATGTTAATTTGGTAGTAAAGAAGAAAACATAAGGGTTTTTTTTTTTTTTTTTTTTTTAACGGAGTCTCGCTCTTGTTACCCAGGCTGGAGTGCAATGGCGCAATCTCGGCTCACCGCAACCTCCGTCTCTTGGGTTCAGGCAATTCTCCTGCCTCAGCCTCCTGAGTAGCTGGGATTACAGGCACGTGCCACTATGCCCAGCTAATTTTTTGTATTTTTAGTAGAGACGGGGTTTCACCATGTTGACCAGGATGGTCTCGATCTCTTGACCTAGTGATCCACCCGCTTCGGCCTCCCAAAGTGCTGGGATTACAGGCTTGAGCCACCGCGCCCGGCCAATATAAAGGTTTTTTCACTTCAACATGTTTTTAAAAAGTTAATTATGATAAAATGTACATCACATAATATTTACCATCTTAACTGTTTTTGAGTGTGCAATTAGTACTGTTAAATACCTCCACACGGCTGTGCAACAAATCCCCATAACTCTTTTCATTTTGCAAAACTAAAACTCTATGTCCATTAAACAGGTCCTCATTCCTCCCTCCCTCCAGTTCCTGGCAATGACCATTCTTCTTTTTGTCTCTAAATTTGCTACTCTAGGTGCCTCATATAAGTGGAATCACACAGTATTTGTCTTTTTGTGATTGGTTTATTTCACTTAGCATAATGCCCTTAAGTTTCATCCATGTTGTAGCATGTGTCAGAATTTTCTTTCTTTTTAAGGCTGAATAATATTCATAGTATATATGTGCCACATATTGTTTACTCATTCATTCCTTGTTGGAGACACTTGGGTCGCTCCCACATTTCGGTTACTGTGAATAATGCCGTTATGAACATGGTTGTACAGATATCTAAAAGTTGTTTTTATAAAAATAAAGAACATTGGAAGTTCCCCTAAATTTTATAAGATAGATGTAAATTACATAAGATACTTATATCTTGGTAAGATCTTTTTCTTGCCTCTAAAAGTGCTTGAAACATTAATAAATACAAAAATATGTCAGTTAATTAACACATGTAGTTATCTACTGAGCACTTATTACTTGTCTTTGGTATGCGCTATTTTAGAAGATTTCAGGTTTAGCTGCAAGTAACAGAACACACACACACACACACACACACACACACACCCCACACACACACCACACACACAAACACAAATGTACAGAAAGTAACAAGCGTTAAAACAAGGTAGGTGTTACTTTCCCCGCTCACATTCAGGAAAGCCAGAGGCATCAGCTCAGGTTCCCATTGCACTCCATGGTGTCAGAATCTAATCTCATTTCTTGCTCTGCCATTTCCCAGAGGCATTTTTCCCAAGGTATCTGCAGGGGACAAGATTTTGCTGGAGACGTACTTACATTATCATGTCTGTATTCCAGCCATCAGATGGGAGGAAGAGAAGAAAGAGCACGTACTACCTTTAATGACACTTCTCTTATTTCTATTCCATTGGCTAAAAGTTAGTCATGGGATCACTACTACCTGTAAGAAAGACTAAGGAAAGTGCTCTTTATTGCTGAGAGCCATATGCATTGCACAAATTGGGGGGCTCTATCTTGAGAAAGAAGGAAAGAATAGATGTTGGGAGACAGCCGGGTGTTTCTGCCAGAGCAGCCATACATGTTAAATAGCAACCTGGTAGTATACATCCCCACATAAGTAAAGTTGAACTGTTTCTAAGTCTATAGATAATCTTGAATAATAATTCTGCAGTAATGGTAATTTTTCTCTCCTCTGTTGATGTTTACTCCAATGAGATCAACTTAAAGTCTTGAAGGAGAGAACTTGAAGTAGGAGAGCTAGTGAAACCTGGGGAAGAATAGCAGTGAGGCGTCAGCTTAATATTCTGGTATCCTGGGTTGGTCCTGAGATCTCCTTGGCTGTGTCTCACTTCTGATAGATGGGGCTGTAGCCTTGGTGCCAGTGAAGCTGGTGATTAGATAAGCTTGTTTTGGGGAGTGACTTCTGGATGAAATGTGGAGAAGAGAACTCTTTTTCAAAGATCAGTATCTATGTATGAATTGGCAACACCAGTGCCTCCCTGGCAATGAAGTCAAATTTATGTCTGATTTTTATAACTTCCAATATCAAAATGACTTATGTATTCAGCATGTCCCTGAAGATGAATCAGCACACAAAAGTATTTTGGATGTTGTGATGGAAATTGTCAAAATCTTTGTTTTAACTATGCAACTTCATTTTATTTTAATTGTATAACTAGAGAATTGTGACACTCGAAACCGACATTTAAATGAGTGAGTACTGTGTGAAACAGCAAACATTACTCCATTATGTGCAGCATACCATTGTCCTTTACGCAGGGATTGGGATGGTCAGGGACAGGGAAAGAGTGAAGGGGGCTTTTGAAGGGGGCTTTATTAATTATGATATTAATTTCTTTAAAAACATAGTGATTTTGTCATTTTGATGCAACTATGTTTAAAAATGTGAGTTTCCTATCATCCTCATCAAAATGCCCTGCTTTAGAACTAGATAAACTGTAATGAGCACAATTATATGAAAATAATCTTAAGGCTACAAAGAATGAAGAAAAATGATTAAGAAAAGATCAGGCTAATGATTTAATAATTTAATTTTAATAATGATCATTTATATAAATTATACAATATCATGGGTATAACGCTTTTATCCTTGTCCCCATTGCCTCCTATCCCCTCCAAAAAATGTCATTTCTGAGTCTTTCATTTTTTGGAATGGCATTAAAATCCTAGGCAGAATCTAGAATCCTTCTCACCAGTCTCAATGGTGCCTACCCCTCTCTGAAACTAAGCTAACCTGTAGCAAAGCCTAGAAGAGAGTGCAGTTCTTCAACATATTAGCTGAGTGACCTCAGAATAAATTCAGTTTAACCAGTGAGCTAAATTGCGGTCTGCTTTTTATGGTGTTACAACCTGTATTCTTGGTACCAGTTTAGTTCAATAAATATTTGAGTACTTATTTCACCAACTCCATAATTTTAATTTGCATCATATCTAAAATATTCAGTGGTCCTTTCCTACAATTCTTATGACTCATAATCCAAGAAGGCAAAACATTTATAGTGGAAAACATCATGATCAGTGAGCCAGATGAACCCTGTTTAAATGGACTATGCCATTAACTAGTTGTGTGACCCTGGGCAAGTCATTCACCCCTTAGCCTTTAGATTTCTTACTTTTAAAGTGAAAGAGCAGGGAATTGGTTTATTTGATTTCTAAGATCTCCAGTGCTCTAAATAAATAGTTAAAAGTAGCATTTCTGCTTTTAGCCCAAGAGCAATCATATAGCCATTGCTAAAGAGGTTGAGAAATAATGATGCGTATGTAGAATCCACGCCATCACCTTCAAACACACGAAGGTGGAAATGGTGCTCTCTAGTGTTATACCGACCACATGTTCAGATTGCTGAATACACCTGCAGAAATAAATTTCCATTTGAAAGAAATGCAGTCTGGTTGTCTCAAAGAAAAACTAGACACTTACTCTATGGTAGATTTTCTGTAGGTCACCTGGGAGGGAATCCTTGAAGTATCACCTGTACATTTCTCCTTATGTCCCAGTCTACCAACAGCTCCAGCTCAGTGGGCAGATGGGGCCAACAGAATTCCTGTTCCTGGTTCTCTTTGTAAACCCTGAGTTTCTCCGCTGCTAATCCCTGCAGTGCGCAGACTGCCCTTCCCTCACTAGAGCCTCCCCCTTCATTTAAAACTCAGTTTCCAATGCCACCTCCTCCAGGAAGCTTAATCTTCTCTTGGAAACTTCCATGACATATTACCTTCTCTTCTTACATTTACTTCTACCTTGTACCGTATTCATTATAAACACATTTTATCTGCCTTACTAGACTATAAGATCCTTGGTAGCATAATCCTTTATCTTTATCAAGTCTAAATGCCTAGTCTTGTGCCCTTTTTAAGGTATAACTTTCTCAAGTTTATGGAATACCTTGCACCCTGCCCTAATGGTAGGTATCACAATCTCTTTACTCTGTTTCCTTTAGGAAAGGTCTATTTATTTTAATTTTTAGAAAGCTGGATGGGTGTGATTTCTCTGGAAGTATTTTTCAGACTTGAATCCATGTGACTAAGTTGTACATTCAGTTGGATTTCTCAGTAAGAATTTAGCATCATAGCTTTGAGAAGAGATGAAGAAAGTTGCTCTTACTGAAGGCCTGGCCCCTTCTAATCTGATTAGGTTTCATGGTTTATTTTCCAGAGAAAGAGATGAGACAGAGTTTTGTCTAACTCAGATTGGGACAGGCCCAGAGTTAAATATTGGTCTTTGTGCCCCATCACCTCCTTCCCCTTGAAAGATGTCATAAGCACACATTTTTTTCCCTCATTTTGATTTCAGCCAAGGTCATTTTGGGATTTGGATAGTTCCACCATTTAGTTAAACTATGAAGGCAGATCTATGTGCTTTTCAGTGCAGGCATTCTCTTTTCTTTTTGACCCCAGAATATCTCTGTTTTGTGTAGACAGAGACCAGTTGGCAGCTGATAGACTGTCAATTGAAGGGGTGGTGGCAGCAGTAGATACAGGGGAAAACATCCTGATAAGGCCTGGGAGAGAAGGCTGCTTTTTCGGAAGTAGGGCCCATTTGCCAAGAAGGCAGCAAGGGAAATCACTGGTGGCAGAGGATTATAACAAACAGGAAGAGGATACAGATTTGCCAAAGGCTTCTGTGCATCTTTCCCATTCGCAAACTTTCAGGCAGACGAAAAAGTTTTTAAGGTGGTTTTGGGATTTGCACCTACAGGAAGAGTTCCAGTGTACTGTAATGCACCATGCTGCACATTATGGAAATGCCACACAGAGCTAGATTCTATCATAAAGAAATTTGTCATGCGAATTCTGAGAATGTATCGCTGGTGCCAGGGAAGGAAGGCATATCAAAGCAATTCAGGCACACTTTTCAAATGTCTTGCAAATTCATAGCGTACATTTATCCAAATCTACAGCTAAGGCAACAAAAGGTCTCCCAGTTTCCTTATTATTCAGCTTCCCATAATTAAATTATGATAAACAACTTTATCTAAAAGCCTCATCCAGGGACAATCTTTTTAGCTAGAGGAGTTAGTGGTTTCAACTGATTGTACTTATCTGCAGCAATAAAGGTTTTTATTTATTTGATTTTTAATTCTAATTTTATTTATTTTATTTTGTAATGAGTCCCTGGAAAGTAAGGCTGGATTTAGAGATTTTTTTTCTTTTTGTATATTATCTTAATGATTAGTAAATACATTAAACACTCTGGTTTCCGAGAAGCTGACTGGCCACGGTTTTATTTGGGTAGGGGGGAGGGGGAAAGGAAACACGCAACACCCTTCTTCTCTTTTAATTTAAAATTTACAGGAATAATCTATTTTGAGAGGGATATGGAGCATGCTAAGCTAATGACAGCTTTCCCTTCTCTTATTTTTCCCACGTCAGAGCAACGTGCTCGGATCAGCTCCTCCGTGTGTCTCGATGAATGCTGCACCAATTAAGTTTAGCCTCCAAATCACTCGGAAAAAAACGAATAAAATAAACAGTCAGCAAGGCAGGCGAGGGTTACGGTGAATCAGATTAAACCTGTCAGCAAACAGACTCATTTATTTTCAAAGCTATAGTTTCCACAATGGAAACAACCCACTTTGCCTGGAGACCCTTAAGTCCGTTCCGCGGGGACCCGATTTCAATTTTGGACTGAGGAAGTCGGTGGTCCACTGTGAGCTCAAGGACAGCTAGCAGATCGTCAGGTCTCAACACTTGCCAAGCGTTCCTCACTCCCACCCCGCGCCTTCGTACTTTGGTTACAAAAACTATCTGCGATTGCACGCCTTTTGGGCAGAGGGTGCCACTGCGTGGGCAGGAGGCGGCGATTCAGCAGGGGGATCATAGGAGCGGACTCCCAGGGGCCCAGTGCCGCAGAGGCGAGAGGGCGCAGCCGGGTTGAGGGGGCGACAGAGCTCGGAGCTGCAAAGGCCGCCGCGCGGCGGCCCCAGCCAGAGATTAACGGAGGGGCGGGGGTCTCTCCCTCTTTTGCGGGTGAATGAACGCTTAGTCAAACACCACCTCCCCGTCCCGGCCCGCCGGAGATTGGAAGGGAGGAGTCTCGGAGCGACTGTTCTTTTAAGGGCGAAAGGCGTTTGCCTGTGTAGGTTTTTTAATCGACCTTTTGTGTCCTTTCAACTTCGGTCGTCCCAAGTGTCAGGACGCGCAGACAGATAAGCACCAACACGGATCTCTAAGGCCACTCGCCCGGCTGTCCGCTCAGCCCCTTCAGTTCGCTGTCGCGTCCCCGTCAGAGGGAAGCAAAGCAGGGCGTGAAAAGTTGAGGGAGCCCTACTGCCCCGGGTGTGTCGCTCCCTCCCAAAGCTGGGGCACCCAGGAGCGAGCAGGGTGGCGAGGCGCCCCGGCGTCCCGTTTGCGGCTCCCCCGCAGGGTTGGGGCACCCGGGCCTGAGCGCTAGTGCTGCCGCATCCCCCGGGCTTCCCAGAATAGGAGGAGGCGCCGCGCTCGCCGGGCGGTGGAGACTCGCCTTCACGGCTCTGGTTTGCGCCCCGGGCTGTGGCCTCCCTGGTGGGGCTGGGGAACTGGACGCCCAGCCCTGAGGGTTCCCGCTGTAGCGATCGCGCAGTCCCTCCCGCGCCCGGGCGCCCCCAGCGGGTTCCGGCAGGCGCCCGGTGCGCCCCAGTCTCTAGCGGCTGAGCCAGCGCGCGCCCGGAGCGCCGAGACCCGGCGGGGCCGGCAGGAGGTGGGGAGTGCGGGAGTGGAGGACCCTGCCGCAGCGACAGCGACAGCCCCGGGGGCCGTAGCTGCAGCCCGGGCGGCAGCTGAGGGGCAGTGCGCAGCCTGCAGCCCCGCGGCTCCTCTCCGTCTATCTCCGGCTGCCGCAACACCCCCTCCTCCCGGGCCCCTCTCCGGCGTGGAGGGGCTGACTGCTAAGCCACTGCAAGCAACTCCCCAAAAAAAAAAAAAAAAGCCGCAACGGAGGAGCCTGGCCGCAGGACCCCTCCTCCCCGGGAGCCCCCCACCCCTCGCCTATCCCGCCGCCCTCCCTCACACCCCCCCGTCCCCTCCGCCCCCCAGCTCCCGGGCGCCCGCCTCCCTCCTTCTCGGACTGTCTCCCGACACGCCGGCTGAGAGCCCTTTTTGACTGCGAGCGGCGGCAGCGGAGCAGAGGCTGCGGCGCGAGACCTGCAGTCGCCCGGGATTCCCTCCAGGTGACGATGCTCTGGTTCTCCGGCGTCGGCGCTCTGGCTGAGCGTCCCTGCCGGCGCTCGCCTGGGATTACCTGCTGCGTCTTGCTGCTGCTCAATTGCTCGGGGGTCCCCATGTCTCTGGCTTCCTCCTTCTTGACAGGTAGGGGAGGAGGCGGGAGGGACCGGCCCTCTGGGACGCCGGTTTGGTACCTCGGAGAGATGGTGCTGGCTTACCCCGGGGATGGGAGGGTGGGGAGGGCTTACCTTGGCGCTTGCCCTGCGCTTGGTCGATGGGGGATGAAGTGAAGCCCCGGAAGGGCTGGGAAGACTGGGAGTAGGTGAAGAGGTTGCAGGCTGAGAGGCTGTTGCTTTCAATGTAGTAATAATAGACATTCTTCCATGTGAATTTGAAAAATTATTTTATTTATTTTGAATGTTTTCCTCAACTTTTATTTTCATTTTTCTCTCCCTCTGTAGAGCTCAGGGAAAAAAATTGTGCAGTTTTCCGCACATCCTCCTTTCTCATCTATGGGGTACCATACATCTACCATGCTAGGAGTGGTTTTTAAAGCACTGGCTCTCAAGACCATGAATTTAAAGAAACTATCATTTAAAAAGGGCGCTAATAGCCGGACATAATTATTATATATTTTCAGGCAGGTGAAGACCTCAGCTGCTATTCTGAAGGACATACTTTACTGACACCTGGTGCAGAAAAGAAAATATCGAGTCAATTTCTAAGAGAGGGGAAAAGAGGATTGCGTTTCACAAAGTGATTTCAAACTAAGACAATGCAAGACAGATCCGTAGGAAGGCCTGTTCATTGACACAGTTCTGACTTTTGGTCAATTTAAAATCTGCCCTAATGGCCAATTTAAGTTTTTTTATTTTATTTTTTCATATGGGGCTCTGTGTCTTCATAAAGGAGGAGTGTTATTAAAAATCCAGTGAAACACTTGGAATTGTGCTTAAACCATCTGAGAACAGATAATGTATCTGTATATCATAGTCTTTTCTTTTTTTAACCTGTTTAAATAAAATTATTGAAATTGGATTTTGGGGGCAGGGGATTTTCTTTGGTGAATTTAATAATTTAAACCATATTAAGAATTTCTAAAGTTCGGGTAGAAGTTTCAAAAAGGATTCGTGCAAAAATTTAAATGTTGAAATCATGGTACTAAGCTAACTTTAAATGAAACATTTTTTCCCCTGAATTTCAGGTTCTGTTGCAAAATGTGAAAATGAAGGCGAAGTCCTCCAGATTCCATTTATCACGGACAACCCTTGCATAATGTGTGTCTGCTTGGTAAGTGTGGAGATCAGGCAATATGAACTCAATTGCTCTCTCTGATAAGGTGAATCCACTAAATGTGATAATATAACCAGATCTTACAAATTGTCTTTAGTCATTACAAAACTGCACATAACTGTACATAGTTTGTGAGTTGAGTCCAGTTAATTTCTGAGTTTTATGGACTTTGGCAATTTCCATGTCATCCAACTGGAAATTCTTATTTTTGACATCATCCTTATAAATTTACATCCTTAGAGGTAAATTTCAGATAGGCATTGTATGACATCTCCGTGAAAATTACGGTTTGTACTGTCTGTTTCCAGTAATGATTATTACAACCACATCCTCGAAACCACCAAACTTTCTGCGTTAGTTCTGTCATCTATGCTCAGCAGGAAAATGATGAGATAAGATTTAAGTATGAAGTTCAGGAATAAGGTATGCAACAAAGGGAAAGAGTCACAAAAAACAAACATGAGGACAGGATGTAATTCTGGATTTATTTCTTGGGTTTCTTTGCCTGTTATACCCTAAACTCTCAAGTACAGTCTTCATTTCCAATTTGAAAGCATGAGTCAGAAAGGACAATTCCATCCTTCATAGAGAATGACCCTCGGCTGTCAGCTGCTTAGTTAACACTATCAGTGGTTAGCAGACTAAAAAACTAATTTGTGTCCCTTTATTTTAGTATAATAGCTAATGATAAGTCTAATAAGTAACCACTTGGGGGAGATTAAGTAATGTGAATAAGAATACCTGAAATGAAATATGGACCTACAAGAGAAACATTTTTGCTTAAGAGTGTTTTACATACCAATCACTTTTGGCAAAATTTGGTTAGAAACAACACATTACAAAACCCTGTTGGAAATACATTAAGGCAGTCACATGCAAAGCCCCAAAATGATAGAAGACTACTTGTTACTAGATCAGCACGCTGTGTGGAACTGGAGAAGGGATTCATCTCTGTTTAGGCAAAATCCAAGCCATCTGAGTTCACATTACCTAAACTTTTTCATGACAAGGGTTGAGTCAATGTTTTGAAGTGATAAATGGGTGAAGGTAAATGGCTGTATCAGGTTCAGAAGACTAAGGTTCGGAATACTAATGAAATCAGCAGAAACGAGTAAAAATGCACTGCGTTTGCTGACACAATAAATATTGCTGCCTAATAAAACAGAGCTGTGAGAGCGTGTATTATGATTGTGCCTTATGGGCTACCACGTTCATTAATGATCTTTTACTAAATACTTTGTTGAAAAGAAGCTTTGGGTTTAAATTCTGACTCAGTTGTAGATTCACAAATGCAGTGTCTGTGTGTTTAATCTTCCTTTTTAAATTTTTCTTATCTGTAGAATGTGAGTGAATTTTTTTATCTTAATCTATTAAGATTTCAGAGGAAATTATCCTGACCAAGTAATATGTAAATGTTCTGAGAGCTTCACATATAAAAATGATTTTTTTCTGTTCAGCAATATTACTACTTATAAAGTTTACGTATGTAGTTGTTCACAAATAACATGATCAGAAATTCTCCCCACAGCATTCCGTCTTTTGAGTACTCCTACTCCAGCTAAAAATAGTACCTTTCTAGGAAAGTGGAGACTTAGTGATAAGATAGATGTTCGAATCCTGCAGTTCTGAAGGTAAAGAGTAAATCTGAAAGGATGCATCAGTTGGAATTCAAGTGGGAGTGATATTTATTCCAGAAAAGCATCGATTAAGTTTAGAAGGGCAGTAGGTTCATTTATGTCTTTAACATTTAAGTAACAATTGTAGGTATCTGTTTTGGGTGAGTGCTGTCCGAAATCCTTTCTAAATATGTAATATCAGGACTTTGGCTATTGGCTTCACCCGTTATAGAGCTCTTTCATTGGCTGAAAGGCTCAGTGATATGTTATCATGACCTTTGCAGGGGTTTAGAATTAGGGGACCTAAGTTGTCACAGTCATTACTGCTTCCCAAACATTTGTAATGACTTGGTAAAATTGAGTAAGAATAGATAGATAACCACTTATTTCTTTGTATAACACTCTTGTACATTTCCACAAACCCCCTGCAGTTCATGGATTTCAAAGCACTCTACACAGGCAGGAAGCTACTTGGCATTTTTTTTTACCTAGGCTGGAAGGTAGACCTATTTAGCAGATTGATAATATTAGCAATGGTAAACATTCATGTTTACTATTTTAATTTTATTTTATTTTTACTTGTAAGGCCTTATCTAAACCTGCATTATTTCATTTCATCTTCACAAAAATCCTTTGAGGGCTTTTATTTTTATTTTCCAGATGAGAAAACTGAGGCTTAGAGGGCTAAGTAGCTTGTGAAGGTTGCATTTGAGTGAATAGTGGAGCTGAAACTATCTCGTTTTTTTCTGCCTCTAGAGCACATGCCTATCTATAACCGTAAGAAACAACCTATTTGTTGATTTAAAGACGTGAGAAAGTAAGGAGAAAATATAAAGAACGTCCAAATTATATTACCTTTCGGTGTTCCTTGGGTTATTTTTTCTTTTGAGTCTTTCAGGAGTTTGGTTCGTTGACATTTGTTAATCGCATTAAATGAAAGGAAAATTTCATTATGATTTCAGTTGACCTGCAGGGAGCGTTAGTGGTGAGCTGGTTTTATGTATGTACATTAAGAGGGTATGTAATAGTCTCAACTGTACTTTGGATAAAGAAAATAGTCATATTTAGTTTGTGTTGGTCCAGCCTTTTGGCAGAAAGGTACCTAAGGCTGAGTATAAGCTCATATCTTATTTCATAACATGTACTAAAGAAAGAAAGAAAGAAAGAAAGAAAGAAAGAAAGAAAGAAAGAAAGAAAAAGCTAATGTCAACGTATGCTTTAAAAAGACGTAAAATGTTACAGTTGGGAGGAAATAGGTGGCACACAGTCCTGTATATAATTACAGAGTAAAAGCTTGAAAAACCCCACAAAAATCAACTTGCCTGATTTAAACTTTTAAGCTGTGAAATGTTTCAAAGGTTGGAGTGAGCTCATTTCTGTGTAGGTTTAGAGGATGACAGTGGGAGCAGTGGCCACGGTCAGCAGAGCTGGATAATTTTATTCTCATTTATCAACCTCGGCATAGACCCGAGCATCTTGCCAGAACCAGTCCCGATCCAAGAATAACTGGTTTGTTAGCTGGTGATGGAATCTCGTTTTAAAGTGTGTGGCCCAAAAAGCTTCAGTTCATCTATTTAAGGGGGAAGGTGAGAAGTTGGATCATGGTCCTAAAATTGAGGGAACTGGGTAGGCAGTTTAGGTTAAACTGCATGTACTTTATTGTTTAGTCAGAAAGCAAAGCATAACTTTCCCCCACCTTACAAAATGGTCTTTTATGGAGCTGAGGAAGGGAGGCCAACACTTATTACTGTTTTTGTATGATATTTTCCCTGTTTTCTTGCTAGAATTATTTTTCCCATAATGCTTAGGAAAACACATTGGTGCCTGTCCTGGAGGACAGCTGATAGAGGAGCCAGCCATACCTAGATAAAATGAAGCTGAAGCCATTCTCTGATCTTTGGGATGTCCCCAGGTCCACCGAGTGCACATGAGAAGTGGTGCTCCTACTTCTCAGCCTTTTCCACCTAACTGCAGACTAAGAGGACATGGCGGGAGCCAGTGAGCTGGGCCCAGTACTGGAAACCTGAGAAAACTTTGGAGACTGGGACTCAGAAAACCCGAAGTCAGAGCTTAGTTTGGCATACATTTTATTCAGCAAAAAACATTATT
Organism: Cebus imitator; assembly: GCF_001604975.1. Taxonomy (NCBI): domain Eukaryota; kingdom Metazoa; phylum Chordata; class Mammalia; order Primates; family Cebidae; genus Cebus; species Cebus imitator. The sequence goes on from NW_016108049.1 coordinate 294,960, forward strand.
CTGAGGTTGAAATTTCCTCTTTTAAATCCAGAGGTGCAATGTAGAAACGGACCCTTTGCTCATAAAAAGCAATGTGAAATTCAATGTTACAAGAATCAGGGCTCCACCTGTCTTGGAGCCAACCAAATAGTGAAGACAGAGAGACCTTGTCTGCTGTCTTCTACTTTTTTAATCACAAAAATTCAATATCGCTCAAAAGGAGCTCCCAGCATCTTAGATTCTCTCCGGTGCCTTATCTCCATAAAATCCTCATGTTCTTCATTGCTCAAATTAACTGGCTGGAGAATAGATTTCTATTATCTAAACAAGTGTTAGGCACATGTTTGAGGATGCGGGAGATAATGTTGCCTGAGGATTCAATTCACGTGTGTGAGCATGTATGAGAGAGAGAGGGAGAGAAGCTATAAAGCAAACCAGAGGTGTTCAGAGAGGTACTGCCACTCAGTATATGCACAAATACATAGATTGCCATACCTTTTCCAAGTTGTTTCATCCCATTTCTAGACTTTGGATGCTCACTAAGGAAGAAATCAGATTAATTTATTTTTACTCTGTTTAGAAGGTCATTTGACCAATTACCTTTCAACAGAACAATTTTGGGGAAAAGTAACAGTTAATGTATAGGATTGTGTTGGCAAATTCACAAAGACCAGTTCTGAAATTTAGTCTTATCCACGCTTTGTTCAGACTCAGAGAAGCAGAGCAAATCTCGTGAGCTCACCCAGTTACTGAGAGACAGGACTGGGATGTGAAGTCAGTTCCTTCTCTGCTAACACAGTTTCCTTCTGCTGAAAACGTTTACTACTTAAAAACTTCTACAGATACCTTCAAGAGCTTCAGGGAGTCCTTGCAGCCTGCACAGAGCTAACATAGGCTCTCTATGAAGCAGTTAGAGTGGTTTTGATCTTCTAATGCAAACCGTCTAGAATTTGGAGAGCCCTTCAAAGGAAGATATGGGTTTTGGCTGGCAACATAACATTTTGGAAAAGAACTTTGGCCCAGACATCAGACAGTCTTGGGTTCAAATCAAACCAGTGGTGAAGTTGAGACAATTACCTCACTTTCCCAAACCTTAGTTTCTTCATCTAGAGTGTGGGATGGATGTCAGCATCTAGTTCACAGAGTTGCTATGTGAATTAAATGAGATGTCGCAGGTAAGGTTTGGATTGGAGCTTCGCATAAACTCTCCAGAATGATTTTTCATTGCTGTTGTTGATGATAGCATTATTTTAAAAAATTCTTATTTCCTCACATGGAGTAGGATGCAAAGTTCCAAAAGAAAATGATAAAAGGGACTCTGATAGAGACAGAGGAGACATAGGGATAATGATGGCAAATCCACCCATTGTTATGCATGAAAAGGTTTGTCAGAAATGTTTCCTTAGTTTTTCTGTCCCTCCAGGCTTGGAATGGGCTGCTCGAGGCCGCTTCCTTATTGGTCCAGTGATCTTTGGGCCCTGGTGTGAGTTGTTTTCCCCTCGCTCTTCATTAAACATTAAAAAAAAAAAAAAACTTTCTGTGGAAGAGGGGCCTGCTTTTTTGCAGAGTATTTACATCTCTATGCCTGTGGGGTCACCTTCACTTGTACTTTTATTGGCAGAGGGATTGGGTTGGGACCCGGGAGTGCTGTAATTCTGGAAAAACTGCCTAGTGGCCTGGCATCATGGGGATTTTCCTGGCCTGCCTTGTGGAAGTCTCTCGACCCCTTTCCAGACCTGACTGTGTTTTTGCTGCTTACTTACTCACTGCTCCCCTTCCCCATCCTATTTCAAACACCATTTATTTTCTTTCAAGGCACTGGTCTTGACTGTGGGCATTGACAGTAAACTGTGTTTTAAGTGTAGGAAATAATGTAGAGGAAAGAGCCCTTCCCCAGACTAGAACACAAATTGGGGAGGGCAGTAGAATAGGAGATAATGGGAAAAGTCAGGCAAGGCAAAGTGATGGAAAAATAAAACCAGTTAATATACATTGATTGAATAAATAAAGGATATCAGTTTTTCACACCCTCTTCTATGGCCCTTCTGTATAAATGATGATATATTGAGTCCTTTGTGTCATAAAAGAATATGAGTAACACCACCTTTCATGGCACTGGGAGGTCAAGTGTGCTTGTTGAACTTAGTTAAGATCAGCAAATGAGCTGGATATATATTTTAAGACCTGTTGATTCTCAGTTCTAATTCTATAAAACACCACTCAAAGCACTAGGGATAGCAGGTTATAAATTTAATAATATTATTCTTTCTTCCTTCTTTCCACACCTCATCCCCTCTTCCATTTTATTTTATTATTTTTAGCCCTTTCTGTGTTTGAAGCATTGTGCTGGCTGGGGATCTTTGAGGAGACAAAGACTGACAGGACAGATTCTTGCCCACAGCCTAATGGGAGAGACGAACACATGCATAAATACAAAGTTTTATAAAGTTTTATAGGAGCGACAGAAAAGCGCTGTAATACATTCAAACCCAAGTACCAAGGGGCTGCAGATGAATTCTGACTAGAGTATCTGGGACCATGATGGGGGAGGAGAGATGATCCAGGCAAAGGCTTGTTAGAGAAAAGATACAAAGAGAGTGTGTGCTTGGGACTGTGGAAATGGCAGAGTCCAGCGTGCCCAAAGCCGTGATGGAGCGGGAGTTTGAAAGCTCCGTGGGAACCAGCACGGGGAGCACTTTGAATGTAATAATAAGGATGTCAGTTCCACTCATGCAGCTGGGAGGAGTCACTTACTATTTTTGTGTGAACACATGTCACAATAAAATGCATTTTATCTAAAGGTCTCTAGGTGCTTTTGTACGGGATATATAGAGTGTGCAGAGGCTGGAGTTTGGACAACCGACTACAGGGATATTGTGTGGTCAGGTGAGAGCAAGCAGCCTAGAGCAAGGGTGAGCAGTGAGAATGGAAAGAAGGTGTTGGGATAAACCAGCGTTGCTCAGTCTTTTGAATTTCTTTGACTGCTTTCCAGTCATAGTGTATTTAGATGAATCCCAAAGGTATTGGGAAAAAACAGAATATTTCAGTGGAAAGACTCCAAACCATGCCCAGCAAGACACAGTTGCTAAAATGCAGCAGTCATTACAGTGGAGCGATTGCTAGCACAGCCACTTTGCTTGTCGCTTGGTGCTTCTAGAGTGGGGCTCTGCTACTTGAATAGAGTAGTTCTCCTCCCAGAGTGCGCTCTCAAAATTCTATTTGAGAGAACCACCTCTCTCCTTTTACTCACAGTGACACTCTGCCTTACGCTGCTGCATAATCCATTTGGTAAATTATTGGGTCTGGTAGATATGTTCATGATAGTATATATGCAGTTTTAGCACAGTTTTTATACATTAACCAGGATTGGGTGGCTCACCTTTAAAAAGTGCACCAGCATGCCATGACATCAAGAACCACTAGTCTTGCAGAGGTGTTTTGAAGCCCATGTTTATAGCACTTGGCAAGAAAATAGATGTCAGAGGTGAGAGATGGGAAAAATTGGAGGGAATTTTGAGAACTTTAGCCAATATCATAGACACTGTAAGAAGAGAAGGGGTCACGTGGGTGGGTGGGTAGTAATCAGTTTAGATGTAATGTGTTGGGCTCGATAGGCCTTCAAGGTAGAAAACCCATGTAGGCTCTTAAAAATGTGGATCTTGGGTTCAGTAGAGAGAAATCAGGATTAGAAGTTAGCAATTTGTTACCTGTCTGCATAGAAATAAAGTTCAAAACTTTGGGAATAAATTATTTGCCTTGGGAAGGAGTTTAAATTGAGATTTTTAAGAAATGGGTCTACAATATTAACTAGAAGAAGGGTTATATCTAAAAGAAGAACAGAAAAGGAGAAATCTGTGAAAGAGATGGAACAGTTAGTTATAGAGGCAAGAGGAGAACCAGGAAGGCACAGGCCAAGGCAGAGATGTTTGAAGAAGAGAAAGACTAGTGGCATTAAACATTGCAAAGAATTGGAAGATTCTAGCAGAATATCAAAGAAGGAACTTTCTCATCTTCTTGGACTATTTGAAACAATGAACAATGGTCCCTCCCCCACCACCCAGACCCTGCATATTTGCACACGGGATTGAATTGATCATAGATGAGATTCAGTGGAACCCCAGTTGGCAGGAATCCAAATTGCTATAGAGATTTTGAAAATTTAATGCAAAAATCACAAATTTTTCCAAACTTTGACTTTAAAAGATGTTAGCAAAAGTGAATAAATACCACATGAAATTTTAAAAGGTACCCAAACAAAACTAATTTCACGGATAACCATAATATACTTTTTGCAAATGTCATTGGAATGTTTCTATAGTTAAATGTAAAGTGGGCCAGGCCACATTGAGGCCTTTTTTTTATTAGGAAAAAAGCAACAATATAAAAGAGTCTGACTAATATAAAAACTTAGTATTATAAACTTTCAAGTTTGCTCTATTAAATTGCTAATGGTGCTTTAAAAATATTATGATATAATTTAATGTCTTAAATTCTAGGTCTTCAGGTAAGATATTTTCTTTTTTCATGAAATGTTTAAATCCCATTTTGTCAATGAAGTGCAGCTGTGTTATGGGGGCCGCTATGTGTGAATGTATGGGTTTGATTCTCACCTGGGTTGCCTGGTAGCTGTGCACCACTGAGCAGACACCTTACCCTCTCTGAGACTTCGTTGTGAAGTCCTGGACGAGTCCCAGTGGTGTGTGCCCTTCAGCAGACAAATGGTTGGCTGTGGGCATTAACTGAGGTGAAGGGTATGAGTTAAAGGCCAAGATGCCTGTGAAAGCTGTTTGTAAACAGTGTAAATGAAACGGTTATTAAGGGCAAGAACTTAAATAGATGAAAGTGAAATCTATGCCATAAACCACTTTTCAGCACATAATTCAGCAAATATACTCTTTGGGAATGACAGCTTAGTGGTTTTCATCTCTACCCTTTAAGAGTTGCATGGCTTTAAGTAAATTGCCTAACATTTCTATATCTCAACATCTCTATCTTTATCATGAGGCTCTTGTCAGAATTGTAAGTTACAACACGGAAAATTCTCACAACATGGTCTGGGCCATGGTCAACATTTTAGAAATGATAGCTACTTCCACCACTGGAGTGTCATGGAATGACTGCCTTTGCCATACTTCAAATTACAGACTGTATTTATGGCAATTTATTGTCAACACCTATGAAATGTGCTTATTCTTAATTTTTTTTTTTGATGGAGTCTCTTTCTGTTGCCCAGGCTAGAGTGCAATGGCATGATCTTGGTTCACTGCAACCTCCGCCTCCTGGGTTCAAGTGAGTCTTCTGCCTCAGCCTCCCAAGTAGCTGGGACTACAGGTGTGTGCTACTACTCCCAGATAATTTTTTTTTTTTAAGTAGAGATGGGGTTTCACCATATTGGCCAGGCTGGTCTCAAACTCCTAACCTCGTGATCCACCCACCTCGGCCTCCCAAAGTGCTGGGATTACAGGTGTGAACCACCTCCCACCCGGCCTATTCTGAATTTTTTTCAGGGTAGACAATGGAAGGTCAGAAGAGACAACTGCTTTTCTGTTAAAGGTGGAAAACCCTTGTAGTGTTTGGGGCTTATAAGATGGGTTACTCCTCTATTTTTTTCTTTTCAAAGCTTCACCTGCTTATCTTGTGCCAATTTACAAACAATAAGTCACAGTGATATTTTCTTAGTGAGGCACAGTTGTCCTCTGCAGTCCATGCCATCAAATCAGGAAGTGGCAGGTAGGAGGCAAAAATGTAAAACTAATGACCAGTGGCCCTGCTGAGCCTGAAGCTTCTGAGTCCTCTCCATTTTAAAGAGTGTGATGTGACGAGCATCCTGCTTTCCAGCCAGCCACAGGCACTAGTGCATACCTGTGGGATGGGACCTCTTTTAGAAAGGGTAAGCCCAGATGAGCTGCTGTGACTGGATTTGGACGTGTAGGCCCCGCACATTCATACAACTTTCTGTGCTTGGGACTAGAAGTCCTGCCAACTCCTCTAAGAGCCTGCTGCTGCTTCTCGGTAATAGCATGTTCTGCCTTGTAGTGTAATGAGTTGGGCCAATTCATGTCTTAAGGGATGGCGTCTTAAAGTGTAAGAACCTTGTCATGGTCATCTCCGTCAGCTCCATAGCTTCAGCGAGAGGTCCACAACCTTGGGACTTGAGTAGGAGTTAGGCTGGAGTTTCCTGTTTATAGTTGGGGCTGTTAACACTTGGGATAGCTCCCCCCAGAATGGAACTTCAAGTTCCAAAACACGATTCTCCCAGAAAGTTTGTCACAGAAGGTCAACCTCCTCTATAAAAGACATCCTAAATAATCATTACATAAACACTGTCTTTCCTTTGAAAGCAATGTTATCGCATTTGAAAATATAGAATCATATAGATATTTAGATCTGCTTTTATTTGTGATAAAAGGAACATTCCCTTTTATAGAAATATACTTCTATCAAAAGCAGAAATGTCCCTGACAAGGCAAGAGGTATAGACAAGGGAGGTTCTGAGACGATCTGGCTTCCACTTTCAAAAAGTCACAATGAAAAATGTCTCCTGATTGCTGGAGCTGGCATTCCCCAGGCCTTTCCAGCCCCTTTCAATGAGGCTAACTCTGCAATCTTGACACAAACCTTCATGTTTATATTAGGTTTTGGATGTTAGTTCCCTTGGCTTCTGGGAGCTGACTCTGTTGAAAATTATGTTTTTCTTTTAAGGACAAAGGCCTTATTGTATGTACATGTCGTGTAGTGTAATGAGCTTTCTTTCTTTCTTTCTTTTTAATGTTAGATAATGGGTGGTACTAAACTCCATCTGCCAAATGAGAAGTTCAAAGATCTGTAAACTGATGGGCAATTTTAAGGTTTCAGGCAGGTAACTCAGCCAGAGAAAATGAGAGGGTGGGACCGTGGCATCTTCACTGACCACAGTATGTCCCCCAAATGCCCTGCTTCAAGGGAATAGACATAACAGGACTCTGAGCGAGGCTCTGCAGATGAGTGATGGTACCCAGAGCCACTTCAAAGAGAATGGCAGAATACAAATGAGGAAGATAGTAATCATCGCATTTTAACTTATAAAAACAAGCCTTTCCAAAACAACACTTGTATTCTTGGTCACATATATAGTATTTGACCAGATAATTTTCGTGGCTGCTAATGCTGTCCGCATAGGCCAAGCACCTTATTTTTAGACCCTGTGTGGTCAGTTGGCCACTCTGGTGGCACTGCTGGCCTTTTTGGCTCTGGGTGACCTCAGGAAGGCTACTTCTAGTAGGGATAGCTTGGCCCATGGAAAGGAGGTATAAAAACCTGAAGCTGCTCTTCCATTTCTTTGGGCCACGGTAAGAGACATTTTCAGCTGTGTGTGTGTGTGTGTGTGTGTGTGTGTGTGTGTGTGTGTGTGTAGACAGTGTCTCACTATCATCAGGGCTGGTCTCAAACTCCTGACCTCAAGTGGTCCTCCTGCTTTGGCCTCCCAAAGTGCTGGGATTACATGAGTGAGCCACCACACGCAGCCAGCCTCTTGATCTTAATTTTTTCCCCCTTTCTCTTGAAGCACGTTTTAAAAACCTATTTTCTGAGGTCCCTCTTTGAGGCATGTCTATGGACTGCAGCAATAACATTAATGAATGTCATTTTCATTCTTCCCCACGTTGATTGCTCCATGTCTTATTAAAAGATACTGGGGTATTCAGTTTCCAAGCTTTTCTAATTGAACAGAGCCATTGTGCCAAGATACTAAATTTGCTCCCTCTTTGCTCAGAGGGCAGAGGCTATTCCACGTCAGTGGCCTGTGGGGCTTGCAGCTTTTGCCTCCAGTAAAGCCTGCCTCATTCTATTCCTTTACCGCTCAGAAATTCATGAATTCCAGAGACACTCACAGCCTGCTGGGTCTCTCCTGCTTTGTGGATTTATGGTGTAAAAGCAGTAGCATCAAGACATTCACATAGCAGTGTTTTTTTTTTTTTTGGTCTCAGGGGGACACTATTTTCCTGAGTGAGAGAATGTGAAAGATGAAGCAGATATTCTCCCACTTGGGAGACGCTATGCCTAAACAGTTAAGGTCTTGCCATGGGCCTGTGTTTATGCCCTTTGGGGGGAATGGGGCCCATTAGACTTGAGTTGTGGTGATTTCCTGTTTTCAAGCACACGTGAAACAATGATCCTGGTGCCCAGTGGGATCCACCAGAGATCAGCTGCAGCCCCATTAGCACATAGGTGAGCACCAGGATGAAATTTCTTGTCCCTTTGTGGTGACTCAGTCGGAAGTTGTGGAAGAGCTGGCTGGCAGGGAAGGGCTCAGGAACCTGCCCTTTTTGTGCATCTCATTAGTCTGGGGTGGCTTCTGTTGGAGGAACCAGCCCCTTTCTCTCCCTGCTGGGATGTGCTGGAAATGCATGTACCAGATGGTGCTGCTTCCTTTTCCTACATGGGTGCGTCTGTGTGCAGGGGAATTGTTAAAAACTGTGAATTTTTTTCTGTTTCAGGTAAACCATATGCTGACCAAGGGCAAAAAAATTTCTTAAATTACCTTGCATGATAATTAGTCATGTTACAGAAATCTGGAGCCCCCAGACTGTGGTTATGAAATTTTTGATATTTGTCTCATGTTGACCTATAGGAGTAGCAGTTTTATGTGGTGCAGCCTAGTGTATGCTTTGAGGATCTTTACGCTTTTTCAAGGGAGATATTTATCCTCCAGGTTATTATAAGGGATATGTAATCCTCCTGGTTATTGCAGCGTACCTGAATGAGGGGGTCTTTAAATTCAGAGTGAATTTGCACTGGGTTCATAAACTGAAGCTAAAATGCGGTGGTATAGTAAAATGCCTCTCAGTCTGTAAACCTCCAACTCTGAATTACCGGGCTCTTCTGTATAGCCTCAAGACCCCTCTGAGAGTAGTAGGCCAGTAGGAGAGGGAGGGGAGAAGCAGTGCTCAGCTCAGGCGGGGAGCATGGTAGGGGCTCCGCAGGAAATGTTTGAATGCCATTGCAGGACTGCAGTAGGCAAATGATTGACTGATGGTCATTAAACTTAGCACACATTTATTGAGCATTTATGTTAATAATGTCCTGAGGCACTGGAAGACAGGAGCAATGCTTTTTACATGAACAGAAGGGGAGTAAATTATGGTTGAGATAGTTTTGAAGTTAGATATCTTTTATCACTTTTGAGTTCTTTGAAAATTGATTAACTTATGCAAGCCAGAGATATCAACTTTGGTTTGGAATATTTGATTAGTCAGAGCAACCTGTTAGACCTTGACCGTGCTAGAATTTAAATGGTTATGTATCTGTATGTACATATATATATATATATATATATATATATATATATCTCAGAAGTTGTGGAAGAGCTGGCAGGCAGGGAAGGGTGCAGGAACCTACACTTTTTGTGCATCTCATTAGTCTGGGGTGGCTTCTGTTGGAGGAACCAATATACATATTTATATAACATTTGGATAATGGTTTTAGTTTGGAAACTACACTCTATCGTTAGAATCTTAGATGAAAGTGTGAATGAATGTGTGATGAAACCAATCATTGTGTATGTGTGCTGGGGACCCACACAATGGACCCTGAACACTAGTGACAAGGGGCACACGATTCTGTTGCTTGATGTATCCCCTTCCCTGGGCCTCTGCCCCTTCCTCCCTCACACACTTCAGTTTGGCTACTTCTCTTCTCTCACACAGTTTTAGGTTGTTAACAAGTCAGTGGTTAGACTTTTGCCTTCAGCTTCTTCTGTTCTCCCACCAGGGCCCCAACAGTGGTGGGTCTCAGGTTTTAGTGTGTGTAAGAATCACCAGGGAATTTGCTAAAATATGCAGATTTCCTGTGTCCTGGTCCAAAGATCTTGATGGAGTAGGTCTGGCCAGCTCCTGTACAGACCAGGGAAGCTGCACTTTTTTTTTTTTTCATACGGAGTCTTGCTCTGTCTCCCAAGCTGAAGTACAGTGGTGTGACCTTGGCTCACTGCAACCTCCACCTCCTGGGTTCAAGAGATTCCCCTGCTTCAGCCTCCTGAGTAGCTGGGATTACAGATGTGCACCACCATGCCTAGCTAATATTTGTATTTTTACTAGAGACGGGATTTCACCAGGTTGGTCAGGCTGGTCTCAAACTCCTGACCTCGTGATCTGCTCACCTTGGCCTCCCAAAGTGCTGGGATTACAGGCTGAGCCACTGTGCCTGGCCAGGAAGCTCCATTTTTAATAAACCCTTCCAGTGACTTTTACGTAGGGGCCAATTTTTGAAACACTCTTTCCACCTGATGTATAATAGAAAGAGAGGGATACATGAATATGAATATAAACATAAACATGTATGTTTATATTTAAATCTTAGGTACAGTTGAAATTCTGTTACTGGTGTAAAACTATAATAGATCAACTATCGTTTACCTAGTGTTGCTTGTTGTGGAAATTTACACAATTATCTTGCACATTAACTGTCTTTATTGAAGTGTTCTTTTCCTGGTCATGTCATCTTTATCTAACCTCCTTTAGTTACCCAGTCAGAATTAACTCACTTGTTCTCTGAAGACTTTATATTGGTTACTTTTTATTATAACCCTCACTCTTCCCTCCTTTGAATTTTTATTAATTAGTTACATGACTTTCTCCCCTACTGGACTTGAAGTTTCTTCAGGATAGGAATAGCATGTAATTCTTCTCATGATCAAAACATCTAGAACAGCGCCTTGCAGACTTTAAGTCTTAATAGATGTTTTGTGAACAAACGTTGTATTCCTAAGCTGGGGATAGTCCAAACTTCATTTTTCTCAAAGACACTCGGTGAGGCAGGGCTGGTGTTCTTAAGAAACCCGTTTCATAGTTGAGCTCATTAAGTCTCAGAAAAGGAAAAGCAAGGTGAAAGTCCCACTCCAATCAGCAAGAGTTGGTACTACAATTCAAGTTCAGAATCCTGCCCCATCCCAGGCAGACTCCACAGAGCTCTCTTTCAGAGAATGCCACCTAATCACAAGGGTTGAGAGAATGCCCTGCGGGGTCAGTGAGAGAGACCCCACAAATAGCTTCCCTGGAGATTATGCTTTAACAGTTGTTGTGGTCCAGTTAGGTAGCGTCCTGCCTTTGGGTGGGACAGGCTGACGCGCTGGGCTTCCTCCAGTCTCTTCATGGGACAGATTCCCGTGGGGATACACTCTGTTTCCTGTGGTCTTTCTGGGATGAGTAGCAGCTGCAGGATGAAGCTGATGTGACGTTATGTTTGTTGCTTCTTCAGCATAAGCCAACTAAATGGAGCAATTTGACACAAAACCCAGGGTTTTATGACTGACCTGGTGGGATCCAGCCACATCTGGAGGAACCAGATGCAAATAACACAGAGTTGAGGGCCAGGTGAAGAGGGATCCAGCTCCCCACCCTACTCCAACCCCCTTGACTCCCCAAAACCTCTGCAGGAAGCCGTTTCCTTCTGCTGGCCACTTACAGCCAGCAGGTACCTTCCTTGTCCAGAACAAAGCCATTCTGGGAAATGTTAGTATTTTTTCTCTCCCTTTTGCTGCCCTGTTTCTGCCCACACCCTTTCCCTGCTGAGGGACAGTATAAAGTCAAGCCGACCAGGCTGATTCCCATCACCTTCATAGAATTCTGGTCACGTTGCTGGACAATTTTCCATACTTTAAATGGGAATCCTTTAAACTGTTTTTTTTTTTTTTTTTAAATTAGGCTGGCATTCCATTGTTCCAAGGATTCATCTCCATCCTTATTATTTTTTTACCATGTCATTTTCTTTCTTTGTCATTAGTGCAGAAATTCCATGATGTCACCATTCTCTGAGTTTTGTGTCTAGTTTTCCTCAGTCTCGGCTTTTAATTCTTGAGTTCAGCCCGATACTGAAATGTACAAACAGGCATTACAGGCTGTCCCTCCTCCACACAACATGGCGGCCAGACATTTGTAGGGAAGAGCTTGTCCAACTCACCAACTCACCTTAGTTTGTTGTTGTTGTTGTTGTTGTTCTGGTTTTTTTTTTTTTTTCTTTTCCATGTCAGGCTTTTAGAAACCTGAAGTCATGGTTTTTAATTTCTGTCTCTAGTGACAAGCAGAAAAAAGTGATGAGGAAAGGGCTTTCTTGGCCCAACCAGAAACAGAAACTAAGAACCCATGACTGTATTCCCTCCCCTGGACACCCCTCAGTTTGCCACATGGAGCTGCTCTCTAGGCAAAGCTGGATGATCTGCTGGAGAGCTGGTGGAGACCCACTTGTGATCTTGATCAAAGGCTTGAGAGGAGGATTGCTGGGGTTAGCTAACAGGCTAGCTTGGAGCAGTGTCAAGTGTTCAGGTGGGGGTTAGTAAATATTTTTTTTTACTAATGATGATGTGCTGATATAATTTAGCCTGGTGAAGATGATGCCCAGGGGAAACTTTAACAGCCTTCCAATATGTGGGAAGGAAATATGTTGAAAGAACAGTGAGGAGCACTAACCCCAAAGTTGCAACACATTGCTAGCTTCAGTTTCTCCACTGACCTCTGCCTCTCACTTGCTTCCAGAGTGAGTCCCAAGATGGCTGTGGGGTCTTGGCTTCTCTGCTTCTTGGCCAATGCCTGCCTGTATCTGTAGACTCTTCCCTAAATCCTTGGATCCTAGTTACTCTGCTGTAGATGAGTACCACAGTTTCTATCTTTGAGCCACAGTTTTTGGCATAAGAAATTAAAAGGGGCAGGCTCTGACTGTGGACTCTGTTCACTCCCCGGTTTTAGCTTCAGGACTCAGTATAACAGAGAAGAAAAACTTAAATTGAGAGATTCCGTTTCCCTTTCTCTCTATTACTGCCACGTGTTTAATGCCCCCCTCCCCCAACCCATCTGTAATCCTCACCCAGCCTTTGGTTACTCAGCTCTAGTGGATCTGTGCCCTCTTGTTTGGGGACATTGGTCCTACACTTTTTCTCTGAAATTCTTGGCTCTTCTAGCCAACAGAATTTTCTTAAACTTAAGTCAAATCAGACTTCCACTGAGACATAGGTTGGAAGGGGTGATAATTAGTAGCAGTGGGAGTAGGAGTGGCCAGCAGTGGCCACTAGGCACTCTAGGCAGCCTCACTTGTGAGCCTCAAATAGTGGATAACAACTCTCCCATCCTGGGGTATCTCGGTCACTAAAATACCTGGCACAGGGGCAGGTGCTGATAGAAGGTGACCTCTGGTGGTCACTGAATTAATGTAATGATCTCAACCAGGGCCACTTATAGTTGTCTGTACACACGTGTGTTTATGTGTCTGTGTGGGTAAGAATTCACACATATGGCGCTCTCTTAGCATTTGTGTGATAGACTTATAAGAATTCTGTTTTATTGGCTTACTTTTCTTTTTGGTGGATCTTCTGTATCTTCTCAAACTTTAAATATTGGAGGGTCCCAGGATTCAGCCAAGATGTATTCTCTATTTATATTCATACCCTAAAGCCACCTGTATGCTGATAGTTTCCACATGTATGTTCCCGCACCCCCATCTCCCGTCCAGCTGCAGCTGTCCACATGTCTACTGGCATCTCCACGTGGATGCTGAGAGGCATCTCATACTGAAAATAGCCTGAATGGATCTGCTTTGTCACCACTCCTTAAACCTAGTTTGCTCCAGCCGGTGACGTCAGCTGCATGGCTCCATTTTTTCAGGCCATCCATCAACCATGGGGTCCTGGGGTCCTGGATTCCTCTTTCTCTTGCATCCCATGTTCAATTCATTAGCAACTCTTGTCAGTAAAATCTTGAAAATATACTGGATTATTTCTAACTACCTGTTACTGCTCTTGACTTTGGACAATATGTTATTATCAACCAATGACCATTTGAAAGTACGCAGAGTATTTGACTTATTTGAGCAAAATCTTCCCATGGCTTGTCATCTCACCCGGAAACCAGTTTGAAGAATAACCACAGCCTCACGGCACTGCACGGTGAGGCTACAGACGCCGTCTTGGCCTCAGTTCCCAAAGCACCCTTCCCTTGCACTGCGCTCCAGCTGCGCGCTGCGCTCCTCCTCATTCTTGCAGGATACCCAACCCCCTCTCCACTGGGGCTTTGCTCTTTCCTGTGCCTGGTGCACACCTATCCAATATGTTTACATATTCTCCTTCCTTCACCACGGTGTAGGAGCAAATGTCTCTTTATTAGAGGGTCTTTTTCTGACCACCGTCCCCAATGGCTTCACACCTTGTCATTCTGTTCCCTTGTCCCACTTCATTTTCTTGGAGCCCTCCCCAGTGCCTGTGAGATCTTTCGTGGGTGTGTTCCTGTTCCCTGCAGTCGTCCCTGCTAGAACATCAGCACGCTCCTCTCATGTTCATTTGTATCATCAGTACCTGGAACAATGCTGGGACCGTTCAGTGCATATTTGTTGGGCGAATTCATCTATGCCATTTAGGTTTAATTTTTTGATTTGGTAATTTGAAGATCTAACTATTTCTCTTCCCCAAAATAAATGATGAACTTTTCTTTCTACTCTAAACTTTGCTTTTTCTGCCCTTTTCATCGCTTACACTATTTTGGGTATCATGTTTGATAGTGGGAAAACTAAACAAATCTACTGAGAGATGAAAAGCCATCTCCAACAAACACTAATGTAATCATAACAAACTGTGCAATGAGTAATACCATTCTAGAATAAAATTATAGAAAACCTTTTTTAAAAAATAGACGTTACCACTCATGGTGGACTTGGTAGCATGATAATTATTGGTTTTAGAATTTAAGTTAAAATCCAGTATGTTGTGTTTTACATTTAGCTAAAACATAGATGAAAGACTAGAAAAGTGTGTTAAATATTACAATTTCATAGAGCAAGAAAATCATGGCACAAGATAAGCACCCCTTATTTTCTCGTGATATATGTGAAACAAACTCTTCAACTGCTCAAAACACCAAGTGAGGTTGCTACACTTCAGTTGGAGCGCATTGGAATGTCATCATGGAAGGAGATTCATTTGTGGATTGTCAGATCCCAAAATGCTGACAGATGTAGGTCAAATTCTGTCTCAGTGAGATAATTGTATAACAGAACGTTTTAAAGGCTCATTTCAGTGGCCCACGTAGTGTCTAAAGAACCAAGAGACTCTGGATGACTTCAAGGAGTTTGTAGCAGTGGAATTTGGTCGAAACTGACAGTTCCCAGCTCGCCTCTGCACTTCTCTGAGCTGGTAACCAACACTTCTTGCCTCTCATGTTGCAACATGAGAGGTGCCTGTGCTCTGTTTATGCTTTAGTTTCTCTCCCTCTCTCTCGGACTGTAAGCTCTTCTAGGGCAGAAGATGTGTCTGATTCATATTTTCTGTTCCCATCAAAACCTGGCATAGTTCCTGGCCTGCAGCACGGGCTCAAAAATATTAGTTAAACAGATTCGTTGATTTTTGGTCAGATAGAACTGAAATCTGCAGTGCAAAGTTTTGACCTGCAGAAAAATCCGAGTTTATAGCCCCAATGCCAAGTGTTTCTCATAGCCATTTGTTTTTCTGCAGACACTTTTGTTTTATTTTAGATGTGTGAAAGCTTCTGGAAGCTGTTTTGTGATGGAACCCTTGTTAAAATTAACAATTAAAGTTTCTAATCATATTTTCCTTTTAAAAATGGACACATGTTGTGAATCCCTTCAGCAACAAGTTTATGTTGATGATGTTTTGTGGGTAATTGGCCGCTCTTATTTTTTTTTTACAACACCTTAATCTCAGAAATGGATTATTTGCAAAGTTGGCATTCTTTGATGGTTTAATGAGTTTACAAATGGATGCTAGTGGATTAAAATTACATTCTAAACAGAGGAAATAAATCTGTGGCTTCTCCAGTTTTTTTTCTGACATCTGCATATGGCCCTTGGAAAACTTTGGTAAAGAGAACACAGTGCTAATGGCCTTGGTGAATGAGTCAGACCCACCATAGCTCACAGAATTGCCTTCATATGGGGGATGCTGTCCGAGGCTGACATTTTCAGTTCTGTGAACTTCTAGCCAGCTAGAGAGCTCCTATTCCTTTGCTTCCCTACCTGTCATTACTTGGGCTAATAGGACACCCTCCATAGTTGGTACCAATGTAAAGATTGCCTGGGAGCAGAGATCTTTCCAGCAGCTGAGGTGTCACCCCAGTGTTACTGTTACCTGGAAGGAGGACTGTAGGATCCAGCTCTAAAGCCGATCGGCTTTTCGTCCCAGGGGTACCTTTGAAAGTCTCTGTGATTGCCAGTGGTCGGGGTCAATTGTGCGGATGTCTTTAAACGTGTCTCACTGGTGACCAGAAAGTGTCAACATGACAGATAGGCTATGAGCGGCTCCTCCTCCCTGCCTATTCCCTGGGATGTCAGCTCCATTTGCTTGTGGAGATCAGATATTTTTGTAACTCCTAACAGCACGCGGGCTTTCACGGGGCAATCCGTGAAAAATCTGTTTCATTGGCTCCGTGGCTTGTTGTTGACCCACAGGAATGAGGGACACCTGAGGACCTGGTGAGTGCACCGTAGGTACATGATCCAGGAATGAGACGTGTGACGACAAGAGTGACAACCTTCCAGGGCTGGCCTCGCAAAGAAGTGGTTTTGCCACCACCAATTGCCAAGGGAATCTAAGACATTTGGTTTCTGTGTTTTGTATGTGCTCAGTCTTCTTCTACCCTTGACAGAGGGTCATTTCTGTGTGTATTTCAAAGGCCCATTGAGTCATATGTCTTTTGATACCAGACAGCCCAACTTCCTATATTGCAGTAAGTCAAGAAAGGGGCTGTCAAAATAACATCTCCAGGTATCACTTTCTTTAATGTCAGGTCTTGAGCTTTCCTATGGAGTTACCTAATTTTATTACCACTTTTAACTCTTTACCCCCATTACCACCTCCCTCTAAAACTTATGCTAACCTGGCCAGAAGATTCTGCACTGTCCCCCCAAGACTGGAAAGCCCCACTATGCCTTCTGAGCCCCGGATCCTACAGGGTAGTTGGAGTTGGACCTCCAATATGTGGTTTATCATCTTCTACCTAGTTCAAAAGAACTCACCACAAAGGCACAAAAATATTCATAGAATTTCATCGCCCCATTCTTTTTTGTTTTCCTTTTGGGCAGAGGAAGAAGCAGATTTATTATTCGTCATGTGCTGAAGGGCACCCAGCGGTGTAAAATAACCAGAGGTGCTGGGGAGGCAGCCCGGCCTCCTGCGCGCGAAGCCACACCGCTTTGCAGGGCTTCCTTCTCTTTCACCCCTGGCCTGCAAATTCTTCCCAGGAGTCTTTTTTTTTTTTTGAAAGTGTTCTCTGCAGCACTGACTCCATCCCACATCCCAGCTGTTGGAGGCCCTTCTGTTAGGAAGAAAAAAGGGTTGGCTGAGGCATTTGGGCCACATAAAGGCAGGCTGCCACCATGACCCCTCTCGGTTCACAAGCCTGGCTTCTGTCCGCTGGCGGAGTGGGATGCAACCTACCTGTTGGTTTTTTGGTTTGCTTTTGGGAACTGAGCACGGTGGCAGAGCTGCATCTGTGGCAGCACCAACGGGGCTTAATCCCAGGCTCCGCATGTTCCGTCCGCTCCAGTGACGCGAATGTGCCGTTGCCAGCAGGCCCTTTGCTTATATGATGTGCAGCCTAATAAGAAACAGGCAGTGCTACTTTCTTTGGGCTACTATTTTTATTTGGTGGTGGTTGTTTTGTGTTCTGCCACCTCTAATGTTTTGGTTCTATTTCAAAATATGATTAAACAGAATGAGGAGCCATTTGACACTGCCCTGTTTTAAATCAGACCTCTACTTGAACGGGCGGGACACTCTAATGGCCCGTGTTTCTTTGTTCCGTGAGTTTCTTGAAAAAGCCAGAAAAAAAAAAAAAAAAAAAAAAAAAAAAAAAAAAAAAAAAAAAAAAAAAAAAAAAAAAAAAAAAAACAAAAAAAAAAAAAAAAAAAAAACCCGGCCTAAACCCTTAAGCCAAATAGGACCCAAAAAAATCTCTCCAACAAACTAAAGCCCCTTAAAAAAATGGAAATGTTAGGTAAATATCAGAAGGGCCTCCTTATTAATCCCCTGTTGCCTCTTCTGGCACGTGTCATATTTTCAAGGTATAGGATCAGGAGAACACTGTCATTTAGTGATGTATTAGGGCCATACATCATCAGAACATCGTCTTTGTAGAGGATATGGGTACTAAAAGACACGATTCTGGCCAGACAGAACCGCAGGGGGTCTTACTTCTTTCCTCCACCCCCCTGCCTTTTTCTTTAATCTCCCTCTGTTTTGTGTTGCAGAGAAGTGAATTTCTTCATGGGATATGACTTGTTGCAAAATAATCGGGGGGCCCCAGTGGGCTTCATAAAGTCTTTTTAAATGGTCGGGCTTCAAGGGCAGCTTTGTTCAGAGTTTGCACTGTGAACTGGGCCAGAGGAGGCGGTGTTTGCCAGGTCCTGGGTCTCTGGGGTAAAGACTCGTTGAGCCTAGACAGGAGGGAAAAAGAATAACACTCCCAGATGGAGTGCAATGAATTGCGTGATGTTCTTGCAAGACATTTTAACATTAAGTCTACAAAATTATGGCCGTGGGATGCTGCAAGTCTCCCAGGAGAGTACGCCCTCCTGCTCAAGTCAAAGAAGAAATGAGAGGACTTGGCAGGTTTGGGTCCAGGTTTTGGTCAGCCTTGCAAATGACCAGGCACTCAGAGACTGGGACTTGTTTTGAGTTTTTAAGTCAGAGACTTAATCTGTCTTTCCTAAAAGGCACTATTTTTACTCGTGTGTTCAAAATGAAACCATAAAGCACTGAGGTTTATAAAGGTCTGAGAATGGGGTGCTTAGCAAAGGCAAACATTTAAATTCTTAGCTGCAAGAGAAAGGTAGCTCATTTAGCCTCTAAACCAAGCTGTATAGCACAGTGATGAAATCATAGGCTTTGCTATCAGAGTCCTGGGTTTGAATCTCTGCCCTGGCTATATAAACCTCGGTGGGAGCCATTTAAACTTTCTGTGCCTCAGTTTACTTACCTTTAAGATGGGGTGGGAGGTAAATCAGTGCCTTCTTCAGGTTTTTTGCAAGGTTTAAAGACAAAATACACAAAATACATTCAGCATGGTGGGGGATGTAATAGGTTTTCTATAAATGTCGAGTGTCATTATTCTTAATAGTTCAGCAGCCTACCTGCAAAAAACGGTATGTTACTTCATTGTTTGGTTAGAGATAGATCAGCTTTGTTTGTGGCCCTGACTATGGAAGAGATTTGCAAAAGCAGTGGAGGTTGGGGTTGCAGAAAGTTCTGGAAATGCCACTTTACCTTAAAGGCTTGAGGCATAGTATGCAGAGGCCACAGCTGACACCTCCCATCTCTTGGACTAAACTCAGTTGGGAAGGAGGTCTTGGGGGAAACCACTTCTTTCAGGTTCATCTTCTTCACCTTAGAAAGGTTTTTATTCATTTTGTCTTTCTCTCTATTTTTTCAAGTTCTGTTGAGTTGAGAGACATGACCCAGAGCCTTGCGCTTGTATGCTTAGGCTTCGTGGCCGATCAACCTGCCTTTTATTTTTTTCTTCCAGATATTTCTGTGTAAGAGTTATGGGGAAGTCAATTTTCCTATCAGTAATGAAGAATGAGCAAGGAAAAGCTTAATTAAAATAATAAATCATCAATCAAATTTAATACTGCCATTGGCAACCACTGGGCTATCTCAGGGCCCCCCTACCCATGCTCCGCTATTTTTTTCCAAGAGATTGAGAACAGATTTTGTCCAAAGGAGACGGGCTGGAGCAGGTACAAGCTTGCATTCTGTCCTCTCTGTGAGTTCATGCTCACTTGTTAAGGATTTCCCCTGGCCAAAGGTTGTAGAGAGGTCATCACTTTATTTTACCATTTCCAATGATCAGAACTGGTGATAAGCAATGAAATCTCATTGGGTGCAGTGGCTCATAGCTGTAATCCCAGCACTTTGGGAGGCCAAGTTGGGAGGATCGCTTGAGCCCAGCAATTTGAGACCAGCCTGGGAAACATAGTGAGGCCTTGTCTCTACAAAAAAAAAATAAAAATAAATTAGCCAGCTGTGATGGTGTACGCCTGTAGTCCCAGCTACTTCTGGAGGCTGAGACGAGAGATTGTTTGAGTTTGGGAGGTTGAGGCTGCAGTGAGCCATGGCTGTGCCACTGCATTCCAGCATGGGTGATGGAGCAAGACTCTGCCGCAAAGAAAAGCAATGAAATCTTGCCTCTTTGGGTCTTTGGTTGCTGCCAACACACTTCCTTTCTTAGCTTTGGTTTTCATCTCTTCATTCTAGATCCTTGAAGGCTTCAAGTCAGGTCTGCTTGCCCAAATCCTGGCTGATCTCTTCCATGGCACCTCTCATAGGTTATCTCATACCAGGGCAGGAACGTGGCAGGAGACCCTGTCTGTTTGACCCTGGTGGTCTGTCCAGAAAAATCTGCAGACTAGCTTAACTACATACTGGTCTATTCCTAAAATCTCAACAGTCCTATTGGAGCTAACCTAATTTGAATATGACACTCCTATGCATTTTAGTGCTGTGCCTTACAAACGAACCTTCCCAGCTGGTCCCATAAGCCAGGCTGGGAACTGGATTGTGTTCCCAGGTCCACTGCTTGCTGCTTCTTTGAGAGATCTGAGACAGTTAGCTTCATTGTGTGCCATTTCTCCATCTGCAAATCTTAAGAAACCTGTGAGGATTAATGAAATAATGTCTATAGACCTCTTTAGAAGAAAGGTGCTATGTAAACATGAAGTATTATTCTTCTGTTTATGAGAAGGGGTATAATATTGCCTGGGAGAAATTGTGACCTATGCTCAAAAGTGCTATAAAGTTCCCTTTGGCTCTTTGGGATCTGGAATTGTGTTACAACGGGAATACTTCAAGGAGAAGTTGACCTCTTTGACTTCATACACAGAGAGACTAGAAATTCCAATGAGAATATACGTTGATGTGGGATCGGCTTCCCCTGCTCCCTCCTCCTTGGGGCACTTGAAATAAGACATCCATATGCCTAACAACAAATTCCTACTTGAGCCATCTTGAGACTCTCCACGTGGAACACTATTGTGTAAATTCTCTGATAATAAACATTTGAGTAAGCATGCAAGTGTCCTGTTTGTGCTCACAAAGGATGATGGCTTTCGAATCAAGGTGAAATTCTCTTTCGTGCTTCTTGCTGTGCTAGAGGTTACACCGCAGTGTTTGTGTGATCTGCTGATGCCTGTTGTCTTATTTCCCCAAGAGCTTGTAGGTTTCTGGAGACTGGGACCCTTGCTGCATGATTTCTGTCTGTCTCCCACAGCACTGAGTATAGTGACACATGTGCCAAGGCTTTGTTTTTCACCTTTGGAGCCTCCACGGCTAAGCAACATTTCCTCTCAAAATCGCCAGGCTGGGGCATCTGTCCTAGGAGCTGATAACGTGGGAAATTGGCTATTTGGGAAGAATGTGGGTCTACCCCCATGGGTATTTGTATTTTGGTGGAGAATTCTTGAAGGCAGCGAAGTCTGTAAGTTCATCTCCAAAAAAGACTACTGCGATAAAATAACAGGGAACTCTGTCGCTTTATTCCCTGCAGTCACACTACCTGGCCTGTGTGCTTCATTGACATATTGAGTATTGTTCACTGGGGCAGAAAAACAGCACAACCTCACAGCCTTCTTAATTTTCTGAAAGAGGATCTGCGACGTTGAATTTGCTAGTTTGCCAAATGACAGCTGTTTGCCTCCCAGGCAGGCTTTGCTGTCATCGGAGACAGGGATGGAGGGAAAATAATGCCATCATCTAGGGGAAGGGTCTCGTGCTGATCTGCCACCTTCGCAGCATGGCTCATCAAATGGACGATCAGCAGGCAGGCACGAGGTGTTTTCATGTCCACTCTTATTTCAAGGGATTTGTGATGGTGTTTCATAGTCTAAAAATAAAGGATCCTACCCTCATCTTATTAGCTGCTGTGATTTCCTCTCCAGATTTTGATTCTATTATTTGTTATTATAAATGAAAGGTCAGGGAATACTTTTCGTATTCCATAATGGGATTGGTTCTGGAAGAATCTCTGAAAAAAAAAAAAAAAAAAACGTTCAAAACATTGGGGCTTGGAATAGAACAGAAACATCTCAAAAGCATGTTTTTCTGGTTGAGGAAGGCACACAAGAACGTTTCACAGTGGTGCTCTGCTAACTTCTCGGTACCCCTTCGCGCTATGCTCACGGGAGAGCTCATTTCCCTCCACACCAGACACTGGGAAATGCTCCCGAGGCGCTGGCGGTCTCAGGGCTGCAATTCAGGAGACCAGGGCACTCTGTGCTGCCATCGCGTGGCAGATCTCAGGCACAGCAAACTGGTTGCCGGAATCCTGCTTGAACTTGGCTTGCGGCTGGAGCTGTGGTTTGGCTCACATCCTTATAGAGCTTTGTTGCCAGTCATGTTGATTTTTTAAAAATGTTTTACTCTCTATGCCCCCTTTTAGTTTTTCATGTTGGCACTTCATTTAATGTGCCTCTAGGGGCTATGTTTTGGGTTTTGATGTATTTGATCAATGTTAGAGAATCGGTTAATGATCTTCCTGAAAGGAGGCAGTAGTGCAGACACCTTAGACAACAGGTAGACCACTGACTGGCAACGCTGGCAACCCTAGAAATAGGGACACATGGGAGGCTGAGGATGAAAGATGCAGTGAGGTTTATTGCTCTTATTCATTGGTTAGGTTCTGACCTTTTCCTTGAGTGCATTTTTACCACCATTTCTCTTGTTTAGATCTGAGGAGACTCAAACCCAAGCTGGAATTTGGGGAAAACTGTTTGAAGATGCCAGTCTGAGTTTTGGAGGCATGATAGGCACATCCCCGTTGATATCCAAATTGGAAGGACTTTCCTTGTTACCAGAAAACAGCTGGTGTCTGCAGACCTTCCCGTGGTTGGTCATGACACAGGCTCCTGGAGTCGCTCTGCTCTTGTTAGAGAGTTCCTGTCTGGAGCCACCAGGAAGGCACCAATCTCCCCTGGGGCCTCAGGGCAGGAACATTGTTTTGTTCTCTTCTGTATTCTGAAAGCCTGGGAAGGAGCAAAGTGCATTTAACTGCAGATCTCTATTTGTATTCCAGATCTGTCTCTTGGGCGACCCTGGGCAAGATTCCTAACCTTTATCCTTTCTCTGTAAGATGGCGATCATGAGGAATTTATGGTGTAAAAAATGCACGTAAGATTCTTAGCACAGAGCCTGAACACACATAGAACGAGTTCAGTAAGTGTGAGCCAGTATTAGAAAATGTTTCTTGAATGAAGACGTGGACGGAATGAGCCACGACCTTGTGCCATGGCAGTGAATGCCACGTAGTGCATGTGGGCATGAGGCAGCCCGGGGATGAGGGAGTCCTGAAGGCCTGGCTTTGCGTGTGCCACTTCTCACCAGAGCCACTGGCTCCAGGACAAGTGTTTTTGTCTCTTGGCAAAATTGGGAAAGCGAATGGAGTACTCTTAATTAACCTGTGTTTGAATTTACTCTGTAGCTGCTGGACTCAATTAAGGAAATGGAGGAAACCAGGCTCTCACCAGCAATTCCCTGAACTTTTAAATTTTTTTCTTGGGAGGTCTGGGATTCCAAAGACATACTCCACATCCATGCCAATCAGACACCAGGGCAATGATCAGATATGGCAGTTCTGTACCAATGCGACCATTGATAAGATATTTTAAAACTTCCAGTATAATCAGAGGGGGAGAAACCCACTAAACCTACAGCTAAGGTTTAGGTTTGCTTTCTGTGTATGTACCAAAAAAAAAAAAAATCCAGATGTGAATCAGCAAACCATCTGGTTGGAATAACTTTTATGCTGGACTGTAATTACAAGCTATTTATTATGAATCTTGGGATCCTGTGATGGATTTTGACTGGCTCCCAGGTTTCTAAGTCAGCAAAGAGTTCCTATATTTAAACGAGTGTATACCTTCGCATTTATCAGATCCCAGATTAAGTCTTCACTTTGACTGCCCCTAGAGCTTTGAACTCTCTGTATCTGAAGATTCTTCCTTTCAGAGAGGAGATGTGCTTGGGAGTGGCACTTGGCTAAGGACTGCAGCCAGGTTTGCTGAATGCATAAAGCCAAAATGTTCTGGTAATAGAAGCTCTGTTAATGAAGTTCCTTTCACAATTTTCCTGGGGTGGGAGAGTCAGTATCAAAATATAGCTTGCAAGAACTACACTTTTCAAAATGAAGTTACTGTCAACAGTGCCAAACAGCATATATACTCCGGAGGGAGCAAGAACCCATCATAGTTCAGAGACAGAGAGGGCAGGGTCCCGCCTTCTAGCCCTAGTGACCTGTTTGGATGGGACTGCCACTCATGACCGTCCTGGTACTGGAAGATAGGACTTTGTTAATCTTCTCCCCCATAACTCTGCTGCGTAGGTCTACATCGTCCTCAGAATCACTACACATTCCTTTGGTCTTCCTTCAAGCTCCAGAGCCGTTGGCACAAATGCTTTATTGAAACTAAATACATAATACATACAATGAGATTAAGATAACATAGAAGCCTGCATAGTTATATCCTGTTCCTTAGCCGTTGAAGCAGCTCAGTGGCTGAGCCCAGTCAAGCCAATCCGCAGCTTCACTCACAACTTCAAGATGTGATGCTAATTCTTTGGGATTTCTACAGCTATTAAATACGTGTCTGAGTAGAAAAAAAAAAAAAAGTCCTTGATGACTTTGGCGGGAGTGGGGAAGATTATTAATTTTTAAAAAATATGTCTCTTTAATTTGAATGGTTGCCATAACAATGTATGACTTTTGTAGCTTAAGAAGAGAATTATAAAAATAAATCTAAGGACCATGACTTATAGTTAGCCTTGATGCCACTATCATCATGGAGAAGATTGGGTGAGGGAAGGAGTTCTGGGGGACGTGGGGCCAGCATGCTTGGCTTCAGATTGTAGATCTGCTGTTCACAAAGGGACTGTGGACAGCTCCTTATCCCAGCTCAGCCCCAGTGGCCACAGAAATACTCTCCCAACAGCAGTAGTTTCTAACTCAACGTTTGTTGGAATTATCTGGGACCTTGAACAAATACCCATGCCTGGTCCTTAGATGAACCAGATCTGACCTTCAGGGGTTGGGAGACCACACCAGTGTTTGTTAAGAACTCCACAGGGGATACTAATTTGCAGCTAAGGATGAAGGCTACTATCTCACAGGATTTTAGGAGTAAATGAGGTTAGTCCCTTGAGGGCATGCACCATATACAGATCCCCAAAAAAGAAAGAGAGAGAGAGAGAGAGAGAGAGAGACTGGATGACAGGTGACTCAGGTCACCCTCCCATCACAAGGAAAACCAGAAAAAACAAAACAGCAGCAGCAACCCCTGCAGGTGTGGGGTGCAGGTGACTGTGGATTGATCTCCTTTCTCTGGGTGTTGAACAAGTCCTGGGACTGTTCAGGAATATTCACCATGTTCATCCCAGTGTTCCTTAACTGAAATGAGAGTCGTTTTCTATGTGTGCTATTCAGCGGACAAGTTTGAGCAACACTAGTCATGGCTAATTGTTTCTGTGCCTCAGTTGGCCTTGCAAAAGCCGTAGGGTAGGAAAATAACAGGACTGATGTGGAAACAGCTGTAGGCAAGGCCAGGCCCGACCTTCCCCATAGAACTCACTCTCGGGCAGTTGTGACTATGCGTCAGAGGGAGTGGGGTTCTGGGACCCGCAGATGTTCTGATCTTTGAGAGGAGAGGCGATGGCAACCTAGATTTATTTTAGAATTAGACCCTGGAAGCGTCTTGGGGAGCTCCGGAACTCGCAGGGAATTTCAGGGCGGCATAGAAGGTGACAAGTTTTATTTTGAAACTACCTTAGGGTTGGACCGTGGTGCTTGAGCTTGGTTTGGGCTCCCAGACTCCAACACACACACACACACACACACACACACACACACACACACACACACACACACATCCCTGCAGGCTTACATGTATCTCCTTGGTTCTGAGGAAAAAATGGTGAGATCTTCCTCAGTTTCATGACATTGAAGCATACTGGTTATACTTGAGGAGTGCCTCAAATTTGTTGTCAGGGCCGAGTCTGGATTTCTTTTTTATTAATACATATTCAAGGTGAGCAGAGCTGGCCAGTTGCTCCTCTCCAACCTGCCTCCAAGTCAGGCACTGGTAGTGCTTGCTGTCATCCAGGGAAGGGCATAGGTGCGCATGCACTTATGTCTTCATCTTGAATTCCATCTCTCCCACTGGAAATCTGGGTAATCTTGGAAAAGTCAGCTACCTTCTCTGAGCAACAGTTTTCTTGTTTGTGAAATGGGGATAATGATACTGACCTCACAGAATTTGAGTGAGAATGAAAGCACCTAGCATGTGGTCACCACTTGGTAGAGCTCACATTTTGTTGAATTTTTGAGACAGTATTTTTGGTTCAGGTGCATACAATCCACATACAAGCAGACATATACGGTGACGTTTGTATGTTCTCTAAGACATTTTAACAGCTAACCTTTCAGGAAAAAGCCAAAGATGCAAATGTTCACCATACTTTCATTAGCGTAAGTGCTAATATAACGCAGCTGTCCCACAGCCGTAAAACACTGACGACCGTGTCTCTGCTTGGAATGTAGAATATTATTTTTTCTTTTACCGAGCCGATTCAATACTCAATTTTGTCATTATTTGAGTTGGAACTTTAGATTGCTGCATTTTAATGCACTCTACTATTAAGGATTGTTGGACAGCCATGTGAAAATATTTTTGTTCTCACGATGCAGTCCTGGCTCAGGTAGCCAAACAGGCAAAATATGGTTTACATAAATATTATCGTTTCTGTAGTGTGTACTAAAAAGAAACCTTATAACAGAGCAGGAGACAACTTCTCCCTCGGTAATTGGTTATCTAGGTGAAGCTGGCTTTTTAAAGAAGGGACTTTTCATCTCCTCACATCCGACTCTGATCTCCAAAGTCCTGCGTTCCTGGGTGGGAATTTCTGTTTCAGGGACAGCAAAATCCTATTCGCTCTCACAGTGTTTTCTTGCCAAGTAAAGGCAACATAAGAGGCGGGCTGGGAAAACCTCTGCCATGTGTTAGGATTTGGGGAATTCTGTTTGATGTTTATTTCAAATGTCTCCTGTCTCTTTTTACCTAGAACAAGGAAGTGACATGTAAGAGAGAGAAGTGCCCCGTGCTGTCCCGAGACTGCGCCCTGGCCATCAAGCAGAGGGGAGCCTGTTGTGAGCAGTGCAAAGGTGATTGATGTCTTGGCCATCTTCTCTCCTGGCTGCTGCTTCAGGCATTTTTATTTCTCTTTCTCTCACCTTTCTTTTCACTCAGCTCTTGGCTGGGGTGCATGTGAGTGGAGAGGAGGGTGTGTGTGTGTGTGTGTGTGTGTGTGTGTGTGTGTGTGTCTGGGGTTGGAAGGAAGGGTGCTCTCCTAGAAGAGAGATGAAACTATGTGCCGGGTGCGGTGGCTCAAGCGTGTAATCCCAGCACTTTGGGAGGCTGAGGCGGGTGGATCACGAGGTCAAGAGATTGAGACCATCCTGGTCAACATGGTGAAACCCCGTCTCTACTAAAAATACAAAAAATT
>NW_016108049.1:322593-329540 GCF_001604975.1 Cebus imitator
CTCAAAAAAAAAAAAAAAAAAAAAGAAACTGTGAGCATCTGCATATTTGGTTTATTGTCTAAGGCAGGTTGTTAAAATGTTGTAGAGAAGAGGCAATCACCATGCCCTGCATATTTGTACACACGCACATGAACATATTTTGTCAACAAGTTTTAACACTCAGTTTTTCCAGGCTCCACGCTCACCCTGCCCACCTCTGCCAGAGAAGTCTTTAAGCCTGTATTTTATCATTTTGGTCCTCATTAAAATTTTCCTTTCCTCCTAAAGTAGATCTAAGTCCCTTCGCCTGTCTTTGAAGCATCTCTAATGTCTCCTTACTCCAGCCTCATTTTCCATTGCCCTCCAGCCCCATGCTCTGTCTGCAATGTGCTGTTCCTGGTCTCACTTCTCTCTTGGCCCTAGCCCCGGTCTTTTCCCCAACCTATCTGGGTGCTGCCTGTGTTCAACGTGCCCAGCCCTTATCTACCATGTTCCCTTTAGATTTCTATGACCTCCAGAAGCCCACATGGATACTGCAGTGGTGTGATTTTTCCCCTCTGTGTTTCATGTAGATGGTCAGCTCCCTGGAGATTTCACACTGTCGATATGTCAACAGCACTTCACAGCGTAGGGGCACACAGGAGGCAGCATTTGTCCAGTGTTCAGGGTATGGGCTCTGGAGTCACCCTGTTGAATCAGAATCCAAGTGTACTGGGTGGCAGAGTATTCCCCAAAATTTCACATCCACTTGGAATCTTAGCATGTGACCTTGTTTGGAACTAGGCCTTTTGCAGATACAGTTAATTAAGATGAAGTCATACTGAATTTGAGTGGCTCCAAATTCAATGTGACTGGTGTCTTTATAAGAAGAGGAAGAAACAGAGACAGACAGAGACACACAAAGTGTAGCAGAAGCTGGAGTGATGCTGTCACCAGCCTAGAGGCAGCATGCCCTGCTGACACCTTGATCTTGGACTTCTAGCCTCCAGAACTGTGAGACAATAAATGTCTATTGTCTTAAGCTTCAGGAAACTCATCTACCACATTTCCATGTCAGCAGGGGGAGACATGGACCCTCCCTTGATCTCATCACCTCATTTGTTAAATCAGGACAGCAGGATCAGGCACTGTGGCTCACGCCCGTAATCCCAGCACTTTGGGAGGCCAAGGTGGGGAGATCACTTTAAGTCAGGAGTTTGAGACCAGCCTGGACAACGTAATGAAACCCTGTCTCTAGTAAAAATACAAAAATTAGCCAGGTATGGTGGTGGGTGCCTAAAATCCCAGCTACGGGGGAGGTGGAGGCAGGAGAATTGCTGAACCCAGGAGGCAGAGGTTGCAGTGAGCCAAGATCATGCCACTGCACTACAGCTGGGTGACAGAGTGAAACTCCATCTCAAAAAAAAAAAAAAAAGACAAAAACAAAAAAACGAGGACAATTATGTTGGAGGGACTAATATGGAAAGATGCATTCACCACCATATTGCATGTCACCATCTGTTAGGACATAGAAGTATAATTGGTGCCCTTGCCATGCTTGACAGGCTCTCCGTTTGCTGCTCCATGATTGGTGTTTGGTAGGGAGCTTTCTCATGCCGTACTGTGTAGCCTTCTTGACCTGTTAGTTCCTTTATCACCACCCATTCCTTCTCTCATCCTAATCTTTCAAGGGAAAGAGATACCCAAGAAAAACACATTTCCTGAATATTCTTTTTGGGCTTAAGATGATAAGCCTCTTCTAACCAAACTGGACCCAAGAATAGGCCAGCAAGTACAGTGTCCTGAGTTCTCTTCCTAATGGAAATCCCACGGCATTCGGTGGGAGGTCAAGAATCCCTGAGGTGGATCTTCATTAGAGGGATTCTGAATGGGTGATATGGTTTGGCTCTGTGTCCCCCTACAAATCTCTTCTTGAAGTCTAATCTCCATAATCCCTATATGTCAAAGGAGAGACCGGGGGGAGGTAACTGAATCATGTCGGTGCTTTCCCCTATGCTGTTCACAAGATCTGATGGTTTTATAGGAGGCTCTTCCCAATTTGCTTGGCACTTCTCCTTTCTGCTGCCTTGTGAAGACGGTGCTTTACTTCCTCTTCAACTTTTGCCATGATTGTAAGTTTCCTGAAGCCTCCCCAACCATGCTGAGCTGTGAGTCAATTAGGCCTCTTTCCTTTATAAATTACTCAGTCTTGGGCAGTTCTGTGTAGCAGTGTTGAAAATGATCTAATACAGTGAGTCTGACTTTTCAGGGGCCGTGGGATAAATGTTAAAGAAGCACCCTTCATTCTCTCTCTTTCTACTGCATAATACAATGCTTGTCTCAGGGGCTTTAAGGGACACAGTCCTGTTCACTCCTAAGTACTGGAGAGTCTCAGTATTTTGGAAAGTTTTTTTTTTTTTTTTTATTGGAATTGTAATGTATGCTCATAGGAGAATCCTCAAAAAATAGTTTAAACTGTGGAAAAGCAGAAAAAAAAAACTCACCATCCAGAAGTAACAATTGTTATCATTTGATATATTTATTTCTGTATTTTCCCGTGTAAAAGTGTTTACAGGGCTGATATTTTACTACTCATACTGCATTATTTATGTTTTTTCCCACTTAACATTAGGGCATAACCTCTGTTGTTTGGACTTATTGTCCCTAATAGATGCATAAGATTCTGTTGTAAGAATGCACCAACATTCATTTGGTTGTTTCTGACCACATTTTTGGGCAGTTAGGTTGTACCTTGGATTTTAGTTTTGAGTATGAGTAAAGGTGAGAAGCTAAAACCAAAGAGCCTTGTATAGTAAAGGAAGAAGGACTGGAGGGAGACTCTCACGAGGGCATTCCCTGAGGCCCCTCAGATCTGTGTTAACCCAATCTGGGTTTGGCCTTCCAAGAAATCCCAGTAAACCGCTCTGTAACTCTTTTGCATTCTGCATTCATAGAGAAGCAAACAACAACAACAAATCAGTGTGTAGCAGAAATTCTGAGACAGCAGTAGCAGCTGCATTTCTGATAAGTCCTCTAACAAGCACCTGCATATTCATGCTAAAGCTTTTGACTGTTCTTGCTCAATGAGAGGGATTTAGTGAGGAATCATAGTAATGGAGAAGTTTGCTGATAATTCTTTACTTTAAAAATAAATAATATCTAAGCACGATTGTCTTAGGGTCAAAGAATGTATATATATTATATATAATATAATTTATATATAAGTTAGAAATATTATAATAATTTTTAATAAAAATATATATATTTATATTATATATTTATATATATAATAATATTCAGTGGAGTTGCCTTAGCAAATAAATGGAGCCTCATTTTTCAGAGCATTTAACACAGTGGTTCCCAGGTTTTTTGGCATCAGAGACCAGTTTCATGGAAGACCATTTTTCCATGGACTAGGGTGGGGGGATGGTTCATGGAGGGACACACAGAAGTACCATCTAGTTGAGAAGTTCTCTGAGAAGTCATGTCCAAGTGCAGAGGGAAGGTATGTTAGTCCATTTCCAAATTGCTATAAGGAAATACCCAAGACTGGGTAACTTATAAAGAAAAGTGGTTTAGTTAACTCACAGTTCCACATGGCTAGGTAGGCCTCAGGAAACTTACAATCATGGTGGAAGGCACCTCTTTACAGGGCAGTAGGAGACAGAATGAGAGCCAGCAGGTGAAATGCCAGACACTTATAAAATCATCAGATCTCATGAGAACTCACTCATTATTATGAGAACAGCATGAGGGAAACCACCCCCATGATTCAATTACCTCCCACTAGGTCGTTCCCACAGCATGTGGGGATTGTGGGGATTATAATTCAAGATAAGATTTGGGTAGGGACACAGCCAAACCATATCAGAAGAGAAGGAAGATAGCTAGCAGGCAAGGAATTGGGGATGTGCCTGGGGAGCTTTCCAGAAGAGCAATGCATATTTATGAACAAGTAAAAGTTAATCACATTCAAAAAAGGGCTGCTCTGCAGAAGGTTCCCCGGTAAAGCTTCTGGCACACACAAAGGCATGACATAGGTCTTAGTCGTTGCCTGCCACTCAAAATCACCTGGGGAACTTGTTAATGTATCAGTTTCTAGGCTTCCTTGAATTAAACTAATCTGAATTAAAACAAATCTGTAATAAGTTTTTGCTTGTTTGTTGATTATTTAAGGAGGGGTGAAAGGGTCAGACAAAAATATAACCAGCCTATCATGACTTATTTTCCTCCGAAAAAGATGCTGATATTGAAGAGGCAATGGTAGGAGAGTACCTCTACTTGAGAACAGAAATAGAAAAGTTCATGTTTCAAAAGTATTCTTATAAAGGTTTTGTGTGTGCATGGATTTGGGTTCCTGTTTTGTTTAATTGCATTGCTCATGTGTTCCGTTCGTTCATTAATTTAACAATTATTTACTAATCCATGTGCCAGGTGTTTGTGGAATAGTGCTGCTTACCAAACTGTCCTTAGCTTTTGTGAAGCTAGATATTCTTTAAAACAAAAAAGTAAGTAAATGATAACTAATTTCTCTCAGGCAAGTATTTCACTTTGCTTTTGAGATTATTTTTATGCTAATAATAGTTACACATTTTTATCCAAATTGCCTAACAACTGAGCAGAAGATTAATTTGAAAAAACTCAATATTGTTTGATGAAAACAAATGAGATCATCGGAGTCAAACAGATGGTTTTGGCAGCTTTTCCATATTTACTTGGACTGAACATCACCCTTTAATGTGGGGTTCTTTTCTGAACAATAATGTATTTGTTATCTGAATATATGTTTGTTATTAGTATGTCATAAATGAATAAGGTGTGTTTCAGACATTTGTAGGTCAAATTCCATTTTCTTTCCTCATATAGAGCATGAAATATTAATTGTCCACAAGAGTTTGATGAAGGATTGAAAAAACCCAGTCTTTTCATTTGTCAAGTGGGTTTATTTTCCATAGCCTTTTCTCGTCTTTGATTTTTCTGTTTTGTCTTGTTTTTTCTATGGGGTATGATCCCATGTGTTGCATTTGTTAAAAGTTTAACTTTTATGTTTGATTTAAAAATACTATGATGTCTCATGAAATGAAAAGAAAAAGGCAAAATATAAATATTTGCACATCGATTTCCAAAATGAGGCCAACTGCCTTAGGTTCTGTTAAATAAGAATTAAAGAGCAAAACATGCATTGGGAAATTTAAAATAATTGAACTCATTTCTATAGACCAATTACTGACCAATGTAAAGGAGGACTATGAATAATGGTAATAGATTAAGCATTATTAATTATAGGTTGCCTTTTGTACAGTAAAAGGTCATGAATAAGGGACCTTCTCAGTGCTGCTTTGAGACTGACCTGGAAGATGATCATGCCTTTCAGAATATTGCTACGTGGTTGTTTTGGAGGGAGGCAGCCACTTACCATATGTAGAAACAAACATTTCAAAAACTCTTATACGAAAATAATCACACTTTCTGTGGTGACAGAGTGAATTGTTGATTGTTGAAATGTTTTAAGATGGAAAGACTGAGTTAGCCATGTGCCATTCTGGTTGCTTACTTTTAACCAGACTTCTTTTGGCAACTGTAAACATGCATCGTCTGCTGCTGCCGAAACAAAAGAGTGGTTCTTTCCTCAACCTCTGCTTTCCTTTCTTTCAGACATGGCCAAATTCTCTGGTAGTTATTATATCTGATCAACCTGGATGCTGTTTGCTCCAGGTTTTGTTCCCCAAATAAGAACTGAGTTGCCTTCCCCTGAAAGGTCTGTCAGTCATGCAAACTATATTGTGAAAGAGTTTTAGAGAATACTTTGGAAGAAAAGACAATCCACCAATCTTAGGCTTTCATAGATAGAGTTGTATTCAGCCCTGAGGTGGTGGTGATTACTCTCCTGATTTAGCAGATGGGAAATCTTACATGATGAGAGAGATTGCACAATTGCTGAGAGGCAGAGGGGGTCTTCTGATTCCCACTGTCCCATTCTTCTTTCTTGGCATGTAATATGGTTCGGCTCTGTGTCCCCACTCCAATTTCATGTTGAATTATGATCTTTGGTGTTGGAGGAGGTGCCTGGTAGGAGGTAGATGGATCATGGTGGGTGGATCTCCCCCTTACTGTTCTCATGATAGTGAGTGAGTTCTCAGGAGATCTGGTTGTTTAAATGTGTGTGGCACTTCCCCCTTTGCTCTCTCTCCTGATGGCCATGTGAAAATGGTGCTTACTCCCACTTTGCCTTCTGCCATGATTGGAAGTTTCCTAAGGCCTTCCCAGCCACGCTTTCTGTACAGCCTGTGGCACTGTAAGCCAATTAAAACTTTTCATAAACTACCCAGTCTTAGGTATTTCTTTATAGCAATGTGAGAATGAACTAATACAGTATCATACTGCCTGTGAGATAAGCAGAAGGAGGAGAGATGAGTTGTGATGGCTCTAGAGATAAGAGAGAGAAAGAGAGAGAGAGAGAGAGAGAGCGTGATGAACTCAGCAGTTCTTCACCCAGCCACAGCCCCCGTCTCCCTCCAGAACTGATTATAGTCTGGGTGGACGAACAATTTCAAAGGAAATGTGTGGGCAGAGAAGCTTTTGGAGGTGACTGACAATATAGCTTAGGAACCAGTGGCTTTTCTTACTAATTGTCTTTTTTCTGGGAACCCTCAACTTAATTTTTTTTTCTCTCTAGTACTCATGACTGCTTGCTTATTACTGCAGCAGTGTTCACTGAGATGAGCTTTGCTCTTGTGTATGTGTGTGCCTTGCTGCATACAACATTTTAAACAGATCATGCAATTACACACTTAAAAGCATCCAAAAGTATCTATAGTAAAATGTTCCCTCCCACCCTTGTCCCCAGCTACTTTGTGTCCTGTCCTGAAGACAACCTTTGTACCAGGTGCTTGGGGATCCTTCCAGAGCCAGCCGCTACATACTCTCCCTCTCCCTCTCTCTCTCTCTCTCTCTCTCACTCTGTGTGTGTGTGTGTGTGTGTGTGTGTG